>NC_088877.1:34165029-34222529 GCF_032884065.1 Artemia franciscana | reverse complement strand
ATTTATTGCCAGAAGACCAATCATGGGGTGCCTGTTAATTTGTTTGTTTTTTGTTTTGTTTTTTTCTTTTTTCCAGAGGTGACCACATCGACGCAGTAGTCCTAGATTGTTGAAAGAGGGCTCATTCTAACGGGAAAGTTCCAGTGCCCTTTTTAAGTGACCAAAAAAATTAGAGGGCATCTAGGCCCCCTCCCACGCTCATTTTTCCCCCAAAATCACCGGATCAAAATTCTGAGATAGCCATTTTATTCACCATAGTCAAAAAACATAATAACTCTGTCTCTGGGGACGATATACTCCCCCACAGTCTCCGTGGGAGGGACTGCAAGTTACAAACTTTGACAGGAGTTTACATATAGTAATCGTTATTGGGAAGTGTACAGACGTTTTCAGGGAGATTTTTTGGTTTGGGGGGAGTTGAGGGGGGAGGTTACGTGGGAGGATCTTTCCATGGAGGAATTCGTTATGGGGGAAGAGAATTTCAATGAAGGGGGTGCAGGATTTTCTAGTAATATTTAAGAAAAAATAATGAAAAAATAAATATGAAAAGTTTTTTCAACTGAAAGTTAGGAGCAGCGTTAAAACTTAAAACGAACAGAAATTATTTCGCATATGAGGGGTTCACCTCCTCGTAATACCTCGCTCTTTACGCTAAAGTATTTTTAGTAATTTCAACTATTTATCCTACGGCTTTTGTGATTTAGGGGTCATTCTTAAAGAATTGAGAAAAAATTCAAGCTTTAGTGTAAGGAGCGAGGTATTGACGAGGGGTTGAACCCCCTCATATACGTAATAAAAACATACGAATATAGAAGTTCGTTACGTAAGTTCATTCGTAAGTTACGTATATTTTTTACTAATGAAAACGTTCGTAGAAAATTAAAAGTTCTAGTTGCCTATTTAAGTAATCAAAAAATTTTCTCAAAATCTTCCGATTAAAACTATGAGAAAGCCATTTAGCCAAAAAAAATTAATATGCAAATTTCGTTTTAATTATTTATGTGCGGAGAGCCAAAATCAAAACATGCATTATTCAAAAACGTTCAGAAATTAAACAAAAAAAAAACAAGCTTTTTCAACTGAAAGTAATTAGCGACATTAAAACTTAAAACGAACAGAAAATACTCGGTATATGAAAGGTGCCTTTCCTCCTCAACGCGCCCCTCTTTACACTAAAGTTTTTACTGTTTTAAAAAGTAAAGTTAAGAGAAAGAGTCAAACTTTAGCGTAAAGAGTGGGGTGTTGAGGAGGAAAAGCCGGTTTTTGTTTAATATTGAACGAAAAAGGAAGTCAATATTATAAATGTTATCATATTGTCGATATTATAACCTTGATATTATATTCAATATTATATTTGATATGAAATTGATACAAAATTAGATATTATATTTTACAATATTATCAATATTATAAAACGAAAAAGGAATTCAATCTTATAAATGATTGACTATTTGAAGAGATACTTTTTCAAAAATCAAAATTGTAAGGACTATCGAATATGGCTATCCGGCATCAAAGCCTTTAATGGTCTAAAAGCCATTAATTTCGCTCTTAGATAAGCAGATTTAACACCGTCAAATAATGAAGAAGCTTAACCACAAAATTATTTCCAAGTTTCTATATAGTAGCAATCTGGCTTATGCTCTTTGAGTTCTACTTGTCACCTCTCACGTAAACCATTTCTCATGTCCATTACTGCAACAAAATTAGCATAATACTATAGTAAAAGGCTACTTTTTTGAGAGATAATGATACAAGTTTTTCAAAGAGAAGAGCCCGTGTTTTTTGTTTTGTTTTTAAGTTGGCTGTAACTTAAATCAGAGCTGCGACGGAGAAATGGACTATATCAGAAGATTTACACATAAAAATCCTAGGACTATAAAAATATTCCAAAAATCGCTGATGCGCCTAAAGACTGTAACTGGCATTTTCCAACTCCTAAATAATTTTCAAAACCGTTTGCTGAGTTGTATTCAAAGGCAGGACGAGTAAGCAAAGTATATCTGATTGCACTTCCATCCTTTTGCACTACCCTTCTGTTCCTCCCTTTGAGATCAACTTAGCGAGTGGTTTTTGGTGCTTATATTAGAAGTGTGAAGATATCAGATATGACCTTTGTACGTAAGACCGACGATTCGCTCTATAAACCTTTTGAGGGCAATACTTTTCCCCCCGATCCCAAACTCGAGACTTTGATTCCAAGATCTTGAGAAAAATTCGAAGGAATGGCAACCCTAGTCTGGATATTGACTAGTGACTATGTTAAGGTGAAAGACCGAAATCTGATAATAATGTTGACTTTCACCAGTGAATGTTCGAAATTCTTTTTTCTCTGCTTCGATTTAATCAGGTTTGCCAGTCAGATTTGTCAGTCTTATGTAAGGTTTGATGGTAAAGGTTATTTTAAATTAGGCTAATTTAGGTTATAAATCACAGAAATAGGCTAAAAACCTAACCTGTCACCATCAAACCTTGCATAAAACTGAAAAAGCTGACAGACAAAGCTGACTAAATCCAAGGAGAAAAATAGCAACTTCGAACACTAACCGATGAATGGTGATATTCTCCAGTTTTGGTCTTTCACAATAACAACTACACAGTACACATACGGCGCTGCACACTACTAGCGGCATCTATTCATGAATGGCAAGAACTAACTTTGATAGAAGTTTGGTTTAGCGAGGGGCTGCATACTTTCAGACACAGTATACATTAGGTAACCTACCTGCGCAGAGGAAATATGGCACGCCTCGACGAACAAGTGGTGCTTAAAGATGTACACCATGTATAGCAGAGTTAGCAACCGCTTGAAGTCCAAAGCTTTCAACTATAAAAGTATTCCAAACAAAATCTCTTAGTTTCAATTAAATAAAAAAAACAAGTTTTTTTTTAACTGAAAGTAAGGAGCGAAATTAAAAATAAAAACGAACAGAAATTATTCCGTATAGTAAAAGGGTTGTCCCCTCCTTAACAACTCACTCTTTACGCTAAATTTTTTTTCTTTTTCACAACTCCACTTTTAAAAAACTTTAGCGTAAAGAGTGAGGCGTTGAGGAGACGACAACACCTTTACTATACGGAATAATTTCAGTTCGTTTTCAGTTTTAATGTCGCTCCTTACTTTCAGTTTAAAAAACTTGTTTTTTCATTTAATTTCTGAAAGTTTTTGAATTAATGCATGTTTTGATCTTGACTCTCTGCAAATAATTAAAACTAAATTTGCATACTTTTTTTTTGGCTGAATGGCTTTCTCATAGTTTTAATCGGAAGATTTTGAGAAAAAAGTATCGGGGGAGGAGGCCTAGTTGCCCTCCAATTTTTTGATTACTTAAAAAGGCAACTACAACTTTTAATTTTTTTCGGATGTTTTCATTAGTAAAAAATATACGTAACTCATGAACTGACTTACGTAGCGAACTTCTATATTCGTATGTTTTTATTGCGTATATGAGGGGGTTCACCCACTTGTCAATGCCTCGCTCTTTACAGTAAAGCTTAAATTTTGTCCTAATTCCTTAAGAATGACCCCTGAATCACAAAGGCCGTAGAATAAATAGTTGAAATTACTAAAAATGCTTTAGCGTAAAGAGTGATGTATTAGGAGGAGGTGAACCCCTTATAAGCGTAATATTTTCTGTTCGTTTTAAGCTTTAACGCTGATCCTTACTTTCAGTTGAAAACACTTTTCCATATTTATTTTTCTTTATTGTTTTTTTTTAAATAATGCTAGAAAATCATGTGCCCCCTTCATGGAAATTTTCTTCCTCCATGACAAATTCCTCCATGGAAAGTTTCCCCCACATAACCCCTCTTCTCAACCCCTCCTCCCAAACCAAAAAAAAACTGAAGACGTATGTACACTTCCCAATAACCATTACTGTATGCAAATACTGGTCAAGGTTTGTAACTTGCAGCCCCTCCCCCGGGGACTGTGGGGGAGTAAGTCGTCCCCAAAGACATAGTTATAAGGTTTTTCGACTATAATGAATAAAATGGCAATCTCAGAATTTTGATTCGACGACTTTGGGAAAATAATGAGCGTGGGAGGGGACCTAGGTGTCCTCCAATTTTTTTGGTCACTTAAGAAGGGCACTAGAACTTTTCATTTCCGTTCAAATGTACCCTCTCGCAAAATTCTTGGACAACTGGGTCGATACGATCACCCCTGGGAAAAAAAACAACAAATAAACACGCATCCGTGATCTGTCTTCTGGCAAAAAATACAAAATTCCACATTTTTGTAGATAGGAGCTTGAAACTTTTACAGTGGGGTTCTCTGATACGCTGAATCTGATGGAGTGATTTTCGTTTAAGATTCTATGACTTTTAAAGGGTATTTCTCCCTATTTTCTAAATAAGGCAAATTTGCTCAGGCTCGTAACTTTTAATGGGTAAGACTAAACTTGTAGGGTAAGACTAATATCAAAATTCCGTTTTTTAGAGCTTTGGTTACTATTCAGCCGGGTCGCTTCGTTACCACGAACTGTTTGATTGACGTGCAATAGGGTTAAAGTACAATTAAGGGCTTTAACAATTGAAAAAAACATTAGAAATAAGTTTAATAATAACATTAAAAAAAAATTTTCAACGCACAATATTAAAAAGTAAATATTCAAATTAATTCATCCACGATTCATTTTGCAGCAATATTTCATGGAGAATAAATAACACAAGAGTAGCAATTGAAAATGTGTTTAATCTAAACTACTCAATTTTAAATTACCGTTAACACTTTTTTTTCGGTGTGAAGAGGTGTTAAAATAAATAGCACCAGTCCATACTTTCTCCTTTCTGACAACAACCAAGAAACGCCCCTTATTAAGAATTAATCTGGTGACAATATAAAATTGAATGAATTTGTTTTAAGTGACACATAATTCTCCCCCTTCAATTACAGTTAATGGGCTCAGAACACATCAAGGAATATTCTGAATTAAATCGTTAGAAAGAGCTCTTAGACTACTTTTCAATGGCAGTATTTTTAAAACGCAGGCTACTGATTTTGATTAATAATCGAAATACTCAATTTTACTCAAGATATTCAATTTAAATTACTCCATTGTAATCCAATATTTTTTCTTGTCAAAAAGCACTATTTGATTACCTACAGATAAACAGTACCTGTTCATGCTTTTTCCTTTTTGACGACAGATAAGTCACGACCCAGTTTAAGAATAAATCTGCTGTCAATGTAAAAATGACAAAGTTTATTTTAAGTCACATACAAAACTGTACCTCCAATGACAGAAACTGGAATAAAAACCTCGGAAGATACTGGAATAAATCTTTTATAGAGGTCTTAGTCTATCTTTTCAATAGCAGAAAGCTTTTATTTTTATTTTCTATTTTTTCCTGTTTTTATCCAGGCTTCTGATTTTGAATACTTATGGCCAATGTATTATACTTCTGTTTTGATACATTTACCATATTTGTTTGATAAATATTCTAATATTTTCCAATGAAACTATTTAAAGCTTAAGGAAAAAAGGAAACAGAAGTGAAAAAAAGAGGTGTTTAAAATTCTAGCCTACGAAAATGTCATCAAAATTCTAGTTGTTTTTCATTCCCCTCCCTTAAATGTTAGATCTTCCCGCGTTCGGATGGAAAGAAATCCTTCTTTGTAATTGGTGGTTTAAGTCCGTTTTAAGCTTTTTTTATCAGATTCATCAAAAACTTGTTTATGTCGCATGTCTTATCGATTAACACCATAAGTTCACTTTTTTATTTAGAATCTACCATTCTATCTCCAATTTAAAAATTTACTACAGCTTCGAGTGGAAAGTTTACTTTTTTTAAAGATTCAAAACCGACTTTCTTTTAACGGATTTAACTTTCAAATCGATTGAAAGCCTTATGCGTGTTTTGAAAAATGGAGGGGACATTTTACATGGCTCTGTCTAATCTATCCATTTATTTGCGTGTCATTTTAGTTTCGTCTTGTAGCAAGTTAAAATTGTACTCATGGCTATGTAGACAGTAAACCCCATGGGCTCCCAAAATTAACGATATCTGGTGCCCTCTATGTTAAGTATATTTAGAGCCCCTCATATGCGTAATAATACCTGTTCGTTTTAAGCTTCAATGCTACTCCTTACTTTCTCCTTAATTGAAAAAACTTTTTCATGTTTATTTTTTCATTGTTTTTTTATAGTAGTTTTAGAAAATCCAGGGGGAACACCCCGTAAAAGTCATAGAATCTTAACGAAAATCACACCATCGCATTCGGCGTATCAGAGAACCCTGTAGCAAAAATTTCAAGCTCCTATCTACAAAAATGTGGAATTTCGTATTTTTTACCAGAAGACAAATCACGGGTGCGTGTTTATTTGTTTGTTTTTTTTTGTTTTTTTTTTCTTTTCCCCAGGGGTCAACGTATCGACCAAGTGGTCCTAGAATGTCGCAAGAGGGCTCATTCTAACGGAAATGAAAAGTTCTAGTGCCCTTTTTAAGTGACCAAAAAAATTAGAGGGCACCTAGGCCCCCTCCCACGCTTATTTTTTCTCCAAAGTCAACGGATCAAAATTTTGAGATAGCCATTTTGTTCCGCATAGTCGAAAACCAGAATGACTATGTCTTTGGGAATGACTTACTCCCCCACAGTCTCTGGGGAGGGGCTGCAAGTTACAAACTTTGACCAGTGTTTACATATAATAATCGTTATTGGGAAGTGTAGAGACGTTTTCAGGGGGATTTTCTTTGGTTTTTGGGTTGGGGCTGAGGGGAAGTAGCTATGTGGGTAAATCTTTCCTTGGAGAAATATGTCATGGGGGAAGAGAAATTCAATGAAAAGGGCGCAGGATTTTCTAAAACTACTATAAAAAAACAATGAAAAAATAAACATGAAAAAGTTTTTCCAATTAAGGAGAGAGTAAGGAGTAGCATTGAAGCTTAAAACGAACAGTTATTATTACGCATATGAGGGGCCCTAAATATACTTTAGCATAAATAGCGAGGTATTTAGGAGGCTCGCTTTTTATGCTAAAGTATTTTTAGTAATTTCAACTATTTACTCGTCTTTCTGATTCAGGGGTCATTCTTAAAGAATTGAGACACAACTTACGATTTAGTGTAAAGAGTGAGGCATTAACGAGGGTACAAACCCCCTTGTATACATAATAAAAATATAAGAATATAAAAGTTTTTTACGTAAGTTAATTCTTAAGTTACGTATATTTTTTACTAATAGAAACGTTAGTTAAAAATTAAAAGTTATAGTTGCCTTTTTATATAACCGAAAAATTGGAGGGCAACTAGGCCTCCTTCCCCACCCCTTATTTCTCAAAATTGTCTGATCAAAACTAGGAGAAAACCACTTAGCCAAAAAAGGAATTAATATGCAAATTTCATTTTAATAATCTGTTAATCTGATTCAATACAAAAAATTCAATAAGATTGGACAAGTCCTATGGTGGAGAGCCAAAATCAAACATGCATTAATTCAAAAACGTTCAGAAATTAAATGAAAAAACTAGTTTTTTTAACTGTAAGTAAGGAGCGACATTAAAACTTAAAACGAACAGAAGTTACTCCGTATATGAAATGGGTTGTCCCCTCTTCAACGCCTCGCTCTTTACGCTAAAGCTTTTAATTGTTTTAAAAAGTAGAATTGTGGCAAAGAGTCAAACTTTAGCGTAAAGAGCGAGACGTTGAAGAGGGGACAACCCATTTCATATACGGAGTAATTTCTGTTCGTTTTAAGTTTTAATGTCGCTCCTTACTTACAGTTAAAAAAACTAGTTTTTTTTTCATTTAATTACATATAGAATTGGTCACTGGGAAGTATATAAACGTTCTCAGGTGTTTTTTTTTCTCGTGGGGGAGATCAGGGGGTTACGCGGGAGGATCTTTCTATGGAGAAATTTTTTTTATCGGGGAAGAGAATTTTCCTTGGAGGGGGCGGATTTAGCAGCATGATTTAAAAAACGATCAAAAATTAAGGTAAAAAAAACCATTTTTCAACTGAAAGTGAGGAGCAACATTAAAACTTAAAACGAATAGAAATTCTTACGTATGTGAAGAGAGTCACCCCCTTGTCGATATCTCGCTCTTTACGCTAAAGTTTTTTCCTACTTTTAAAAGGGCTATTAATTCTAATTAATTGGTCTTTGTGACTCAGGAGTCATTCTTAAAGAATTGGGACAAAATCCAAACTTTAGCATAAAGACTGAGGTATTAACGAGGGGCCACCTCCCTCATATACGTAATAATTTTTGGTTATCTTAAATTGTTGCTCTTTACTTTCAGTTAAAAAAAACTTATTTTTTTATTCAATAATTACAAGCCCAGTTTTCCATAAAGGATGTGTTATTTTGATGCAATATTGCATGGCATGTGTAATTTGTGTAAATAAATTTTGAAGGCTTCACTCATTGTGGTACGAAGGGTAAAAGGGAAGTGACTGGATGGCTGAGAGAAAGAGCTGCGTGGTGGCAGGGAGAAAGTACGCTGAGATGGCAGGGAGGTAGGGTAATAGGAGGGTTGTGGTATGGGTGTGATATGGAAAGAATATCGTTGAAAGAGTCTATTCTGTTGTTGGGTTATTTTATTTCTCTTTTTTATTATTTTATTTTAATAATTTCTGAGACCACACTGGCTAATCATGATAAAACATAAAATCGCGAAGAAAAGAAGAAAACGAAGATAATAAATAGCCAGTGAAAAAGTTGAAAAATTATGCAAGTATTTCGGTCAAAACCTCCGCTTGACCGTCCTCACTGCAAAATAAAACTAATACAAATATAAAAAACCAAACCTTAAAACAAAATACAAAACTAAAATATGATGACTTTTTCTTATCAACGGTGAAAGGGTAACTCAGATACTAAGGTTTCTTAGGTACTAAGAAAGGGTCATCATATTTTAGTTTCGTGATTTGTTTTACGGTTTGGTTTTTTATATTTTTATTAAATTTATTCTGCACTGAGGACGGTCTAGCGAAGGTCGTGACTGAAATATTTGCATAATTTTTCAACTTTTTCACTTGGTGTTTATTGTCCTCGTTTTCTTCTTTTCTTTGCGACTTTATGTTTTTTTAATTTTTATTACTGTATTAGAATTGACAAAATTGGCCAGTTTCTTATCCTACACGCTAGCAAAAACGTCAGCTCTTTCATAAGTGCAGTGTTTGTAAGTAGTAAAAAATGTTCTCCTATCTACAAATAATTGAACCTAAAACTTTGATAAATTAAATATTAATTTTATCAATGATGAGGATGTTATTATTTATTACTTCAATGGGCAGCCTCACTAAACTCCGTCAAGACTCTGGCCATGAAGGCCCATTGCTTCCAATTAAAGATGGAGGTATCGAGTGGTAGCCTTCTTTCAGAAATCATGTTCACAAGGAGGCACTTGCCAAGTGTAGCGGTGTTGTACCAGGTGTGATGAAAATCTGAACCAATTGTGGTGGAAAGTTTTCCAAGCGCGGCAGAACTGTGTATCAGACATGGCGTTCAGAGATGAACACCAGCTGATGGAAAGTGGTAACCCCTTCGAGAGGTATTTTAAGAAGCCTAAATGGAGCTCAATAGGCAAGAAATCAACAATGGTCTCGAAAATGTGCAAGATTTTTCAGTGATATGGGATTCAAAATGTAAACTGCAAAATCACTTATAACTTCAAAGAAACTAAATAGATAAGGTCTTTCAAGAAACTGAAGATGTGGATCTTTAGATGAGGAGATTAGAGCAAGTGGACAAACCAAAAATTTGGCAACATTTTTCTTGACAATCGTGTTAAATTTAATAATGAAAATGCAAGTTCACATCTGGTGCGAAAAAAAAAACACTGAATGTCACTGCTTCAGATTATTGCACAATGAATGTCACAATGTGATACCAAAAGTTACATTTTATCCCCTGAAAAAAGTGTAGCGATTCAGCCCCTCCCCAAGGCACTGTTTTGCTTAAAAGTACCTAATGCACTTTACACTCTTTTAGCAGGTAAAAATCTTTCCAGCGTGTTAGTGCAAAGCATGAAACGAGTTTCAAATGACATCTTGATTCTTTTACTATACTGTTGTATACTATTCCTCCCTTGCTGATTACATTGCCATTTTTTTTTTTTTTTTTTTTTTTTTTTTTTTTTTTTTTTTTTTTACTGAAAGCCAATGGAACCTATAAGACGAAGGTTCTATAGCGATATAGAAGCTATAGGAGCGACATTAAAACTTAAAACGAACAGAAATTACTCCGTATATGAAATGGGTTGTCCCCTCCGCAATCCCTCGCTCCATACGCTAAAGTTTGACTCTTTGCCACAATTCTATTTTTTAAAACAATTAAAAGCTTTAGCGCAAAGAACGAGGGATTGCGGAGGGGACAACCCATTTCATATACGGAGTAATTTCTGTTCGTTTTAAGTTTTAATGTCGCTCCTTACTTTCAGCTAAAAAAATTAGTTTTTTTTTATTTAATTTCATTGAGATCCGATCACCCGTTCGTAAGTTAAAAATACGTAATTTTTTCTTATTTTTCAGAATTACCCCCTCCCCCCAATAGAGCGGATTCGTTCCAATTATGTAAATCACGTATGTAAGACTTCTGATTATTTTTCCCACCAAGTTTCATCCCGATCCCTCCAATCTAAGCGTTTTCCATGATTTTATGTTTCCCCGCCCCAAACGTCCCCAATGTCACCAGATCCGGTCAGGATTTAAAATAATTGCTTTGAGACACGATATCCTTCTAAATATCAAATTTCATTGAGATCCGATCACCCGTTCGTAAGTTAAAAATACCTCATTTTTTCTAATTTTTCAGAATTAACCCCTCCCCCAACTACCCCAAAGAGAGCGGATCCGTTCCGTTTATGTCAATCATGTATCCAGGACTTGTGCTTATTTTTCCCACCAAGTTTCCTCCCGATCCATCCACTCTAAGTGTTTTCCAAGTTTTAGGTTTTTCCCTCCCAACTCTCCCCCCCCCCAATGTCACAAGATCCGGTCGGGTTTAAAATAAGAGCTCTGAGTCACGATATCCTTCTAAATATCAAATTTCATTGAGATCCGATCACTCGTTCATCAGTTAAAAATACCTTATTTTTTCTAATTTTTCAGAAATACCCCCCCCCCAACTACCCCAAAGAGAGCGGATCCGTTCCGTTTATGTCAATCATGTATCTAGGACTTGTGTTTATTTTTCCCACCAAGTTTCATCCCAATCCCTCCACTCTAAGTGTTTTCCAAGTTTTAGGTTTTTCCCTCCCAACTCTCCCCCCCCCCAATGTCACAAGATCCGGTCAAGCTTTAAAATAAGAGTTCTAAGACACGATATCCTTCTCAACATCAAATTTCATTGAGATCCGTTCACCCGTTCGTAAGTTAAAAATACCTCATTTTTCCTAATTTTTCAGAATTACCCCCTCCCCCCAACTACCCCAAAGAGAGCGGATCCGTTTCGATTATGTCAATCATGTATCTGGGACTTGTGCTTATTTTTCCCATCAAGTTTCATCCCGATCCCTCCACTCTAAGTGTTTTCCAAGATTTTAGGTTACCCCCCTCCAACTCCCCCAATGTCATCAGATCCGGTCGGGATTTAAAATAAAAGCTCTGAGACACAATATCATTGCAAAAATCAAATTTCATTAAGATCCCATCACCCGCTCATAAGTTAAAAATACTTCATTTTTTCAATTTTTTACGAATTAACCGGCCCCCCACTCCTCCCAGATGGTCAAATTGGGGAAAACGACTATTTCTAACTTAAGCTGGTCATGTCCCTGATACGCCTGCCAAATTTCTTCGTCCTAGCTTACCTGGAAGTGCCTAAAGTAGCAAAACCGGGACCGACAGACCGACAGACCGACAGAATCGGCGATTGCTATATGTCACTTGGTTAATACCAAGTGTCATAAAAACAGTCAGAGGACCCCATTCCAAAAGTTTAAATACCTTTTAAAGTTTTGTAGTTTGTCCATTCCTTACAGATAGTGTTTGTTATTGGAAAGATACGGACTTTTTGTGTGTGGGAGTTTTCTGAAGGGGGGGGGGGGAAATTTTTCGGAGGATATTCTATGAGCAAAATATTTTTTATGTAGGGGGAGGGGGCAAGACTTACACATAAATTCCTCTTTTGCAATTTCCTTAGCACTTCTCAGCCAAACTAAAAAGTGACAGATTCCAAATAAAACATTCCAATTTGGAAAACCATATTTTCCGTGAGAGAGTATTTACCAGAGGAAGGTTTTCCGTGGTAGAGGGTTGGGGGGGGGGTTGACGCCTAGACCCGTAGACAGTGACAGGGCGAAGGGAACCCCCATTAATAGACATAAAAAGGGGAAGTAAATCTGGTTTTAAAAGTTTGTGACGTCCAATTTTATTTGTTTTTGCGACAACAGAACAGAGCTTTTTATTATCCGTCTCGACAGTCATTTATATTATGACTTTAAAAAGCAAACAATTTCAACAAGGTTGGAACATGTAAAGATTCTAACTTGTGTTTTACCCTATGTGAGTATGGTGGTTGAGTTACACGAGTCCAGTTATACGAGGGTTCAGTTTCATGATGGTTCAGTTGCACGGTGGTCCAGTTTCACGGTGGTTCAAATGCACGGGGGTTCAGTTGCATCGGGGTTTAGTTAAATTGGGTTCAGTTGCACGGGGGTTGAGTTGCACGAGGGCTCAGTTAAATCGGATTCAGTTGCACGAGGGTTCAGTTTCATGGTGGTTCACTTGCATGGTCGTTTGACTGCACGGTGGTTCAGTTGCTCGGGGTTCAGTTAAACGGTAGTTCAGTTGCAATAGAACCTTCGTCTTATAGGTTCCATTGGCTTTCAGTAAAAAAAAAAAAAAAAAAAAAAAAAAAAAAAAAAAAATGGCAATGTAATCAGCAAGGGAGGAATAGTATACAACAGTATAGTAAAAGAATCAAGATGTCATTTGAAACTCCTTTCATGCTTTGCACTAACACGCTGGAAAGATTTTTACCTGTTAAAAGAATGTAAAGTGCATTAGGTACTTTTAAGCAAAACAGTGCCTTGGGGAGGGGCTGAATCGTTACTCTTTTTTTCAGGGGGAAAAAATTTAACTTTTGGTATCACATTGTGACATTCATTGTGCAGTAATCTGAAGCAGTGACATTCAGTGTTTTTTTTCGCACCAGATGTGAACTTGCATTTTCATTATTAAATTTAACACGATTGTCAAGAAAAATGTTGCCAAATTTTTGGTTTGTCCACTTGCTCTAATCTCCTCATCTAAAGATACACATCTTCAGTTTCTTGAAAGACCTTATCTATTTAGTTTCTTTGAAGTTATAAGTGATTTTGCAGTTTACATTTTGAATCCCATATCACTGAAAAATCTTGCACATTTTCGAGACCATTGTTGATTTCTTGCCTATTGAGCTCCATTTAGGCTTCTTAAAATACCTCTCGAAGGGGTTACCACTTTCCATCAGCTGGTGTTCATCTCTCAACGCCATGTCTGCTACACAGTTCTGCCACGCTTTGAAAACTTTCCACCACAGTTGGTTCAGATTTTCATCACACCTGGTACAATACCGCTACGCTTGGCAAGTGCCTCCTTGTGAACATGATTTCTGAAAGAAGGCTACCACTCGATACCTCCATCTTTAATTGGAAGCAATGGGCCTTCATGGCCTAAATCTTAACAGAATTTACTGAGGCTGCCCGTTGAACTAATAAATAATAACACCCTCATCATTGATAAAATTAATATTTAATTTATCAAAGTTTTAGGTTCAATTATTTGTAGATAGGAGAACATTTTTTACTACTTACAAACACTGCACTTATGAAAGAGCTGACGTTTTTGCTAGCGTGTAGGATAAGAAACTGGCCAATTTTGTCAATTCTAATACAGTAATAAAAATTAAAAAAACATAAAGTCGCAAAGAAAAGAAGAAAACGAGGACAATAAACACCAAGTGAAAAAGTTGAAAAATTATGCAAATATTTCAGTCACGACCTTCGCTAGACCGTCCTCAGTCCAGAATAAATTTAATAAAAATATAAAAAACCAAACCTTAAAACAAATCACGAAACTAAAATATGATGACCCTTTCTTAGTACCTAAGAAACCTTAGTATCTGAGTTACCCTTTCACCGTTGATAAGAAAAAGTCATTATATTTTAGTTTTGTATTTTGTTTTAAGGTTTGGTTTTTTATATTTGTATTAGTTTTATTTTGCAGTGAGGACGGTCAAGCGGAGGTTTTGACGGAAATACTTGCATAATTTTTCAACTTTTTCACTGGCTATTTATTATCTTCGTTTTCTTCTTTTCTTCACGATTTTATGTTTTATCATGATTAGCCAGTGTGGTCTCAGAAATTATTAAAATAAAATAATAAAAAAGAGAAATAAAATAACCCAACAACAGAATAGACACTTTCAACGATATTCTTTCCATATCACACCCATACCACAACCCCCCTATTACCCTACCTCCCTGCCATCTCAGCGTACTTTCTCCCTGCCACCACGCAGCTCTTTCTCTCAGCCATCCAGTCACTTCCCTTTTACCCTTCGTACCACAATGAGTGAAGCCTTCAAAATTTATTTACACAAATTACACATGCCATGCAATATTGCATCAAAATAACACATCCTTTATGGAAAACCGGGCTTGTAATTATTGAATAAAAAAAAGAAGTTTTTCTAACTGAAAGTAAGGAGCAACAATTTAAGATAACCAAAAATTATTACGTATATGAGGGAGGTGGCCCCTCGTTAATACCTCAGTCTTTATGCTAAAGTTTGGATTTTGTCCCAATTCTTTAAGAATGACTCCTGAGTCACAAAGACCAATTAATTAGAATTAATTGCCCTTTTAAAAGTAGGAAAAAACTTTAGCGTAAAGAGCGAAATATCGACAAGGGGGTGACTCTCTTCACATATGTAAGAATTTCTATTCGTTTTAAGTTTTAATGTTGCTCCTCACTTTCAGTTGAAAAATCGATTTTTTTACCTTAATTTCTGATCGTTTTTTAAATCATGCTGCTAAATCCGCCCCCTCCAAGGAAAATTCTCTTCCCCGATAAAAAAATTTCTCCATAGAAAGATCCTCCCGCGTAACCCCCTGATCTCCCCCCACGAGAAAAAAAACACCTGAGAACGTTTATATACTTCCCAGTGACCAATTCTATATGTAATTAAATGAAAAAAAACTAGTTTTTTTAACTGTAAGTAAGGAGCGACATTAAAACTTAAAACGAACAGAAATTACTCCGTATATGAAATGGGTTGTCCCCTCTTCAACGTCTCGCTCTTTACGCTAAAGTTTGACTCTTTGCCACAATTCTACTTTTTAAAACAATTAAAAGCTTTAGCGTAAAGAGCGAGGCGTTGAAGAGGGGACAACCCATTTCATATACGGAGTAACTTCTGTTCGTTTTAAGTTTTAATGTCGCTCCTTACTTACAGTTAAAAAAACTAGTTTTTTTCATTTAATTTCTGAACGTTTTTGAATTAATGCATGTTTGATTTTGCTCTCCACCATAGGACTTGTCCAATCTTATTGAATTTTTTGTATTGAATCAGATTAACAGATTATTAAAATGAAATTTGCATATTAATTCCTTTTTTGGCTAAGTGGCTTTCTCTTAGTTTTGATCAGACAATTTTGAGAAATAAGGGGTGGGGAAGGAGGCCTAGCTGCCCTCCAATTTTTCGGTTACATAAAAAGGCAACTATAACTTTTAATTTTTAACTAACGTTTCTATTAGTAAAAAATATACGTAACTTAAGAATTAACTTACGTAACAAACTTTTATATTCTTATATTTTTATTATGTATACAAGGGGGTTTGTACCCTCGTTAATGCCTCACTCTTTACACTAAATCGTAAGTTTTGTCTCAATTCTTTAAGAATGACCCCTGAATCAGAAAGACCGTAGAGTAAATAGTTGAAATTACTAAAAATACTTTAGCATAAAAAGCGAGGTATTTATCTCCTCCTAAATACCTCGCTATTTATGCTAAAGTATATTTAGAGCCCCTCATATGCGTAATAATACCTGTTCGTTTTAAGCTTGAATGCTACTCCTTACTTTCTCCTTAATTGAAAAAACTTTTTCATGTTTATTTTTTCATTGTTTTTTTATAGTAGTTTTAGAAAATCCTGCGCCTTTTTCATTGAATTTCTCTTCCCCCATGACATATTTCTCCAAGGAAAGATTTACCCACATAGCTCCCTCCCCTCAGCCCCACCCCCAAAACCAAAAAAAATCCCCCTGAAAACGTCTCTACACTTCCCAATAACGATTATTATATGTAAACACTGGTCAAAGTTTGTAACTTGCAGCCCCTCCCCAGGGACTGTGGGGGAGTAAGTCATTCCCAAAGACATATTCATTCTGGTTTTTGACTATGCGGAACAAAATGGCTATCTCAAAATTTTGATCCGTTGACTTTGGAGAAAAAATGAGCGTGGGAGGGGGCCTAGGTGCCCTCTAATTTTTTTGGTCACTTAAAAAGGGCACTAGAACTTTTCATTTTCATTAGAATGAGCCCTCTTGCGACATTCTAGGACCACTTGGTCGATACGTTGACCCCTGGGGAAAAGAAAAAAAAAAAAAAAAAAAATGAACAAATAAACACGCACCCGTGATTTGTCTTCTGGTAAAAAATACGAAATTCCACATTTTTGTAGATAGGAGCTTGAAATTTTCGCTATAGGGTTCTCTGATACGCCGAATACGATGGTGTGATTTTCGTTAAGATTCTACGACTTTTACGGGGTGTTTCCCCCTATTTTCTTAAATTAGGCAAATTTTCTCAGGCTCGTAACTTTTGATGGGTAAGACTATGATGAAACTTATATTTTTAAAATCAGCATTAAAATGCGATTCTTTTGATGTAGCTATTGATATCAAAATTCAATTTTTTAGAGTTTTGGTTACTATTGAGCCGGGTCGCTTCTTACTACAGTTCGTTACCACGAACTGTTTGACTTCATATTTAGAAGGACCTCGTAACTCTGATCTCTTATTTTAAATCTCAACCGGATCAAGCGTAATTGGGGGGGCCAGTTGGTGGGACCGGAAATCTTAGAAAATACTTAAAGCGGTGAGATCAGGATGAAACTGGATGGGAAGAATAGAAACCTGTCTAAGATACGTGACTGACATAACCGGACCGGATCTGCTCTCTTTGGTGGAATTGGAGGGGGGTAATTTTGAAAATTGAGGTATTTGTAACTTACAAAAGGGTGACCAGATCTTAATGAAATTTGACATTTAGAAGGATCTTGTGCTTTAAAGTTCTGTTTTAAATTCCGACCAGATCCTGTGACATTAGGGGGAGCTGGAGGGGGAAACCGAAATTTTTGGAAAACGTGAAAATTGGGGTATTTTTATCTTACGAATAGATGATCGGATCTTAATGAAATTTGATTTTTAAAAGGAATTCATGTCTCAGAGCTCTTATTTCAAATCCCGACCAGATCTTTTGACATTGGGGGGAGTTGGAGGGGGAAATCTTGGAAAAACATTTGGATTGGAGGAATCGGGATGAAGCTTGGTGGATATAATAAACAAATGTCCTTTATACGCGATTGACAGAATCGTACTGGATTCGCTCTCTTTGGGGGAGTTGGGGGGAGGGGTCAGATATTTGGCAAGTTTGGTGCTTCTGGGCGTGCTAGGACAATGAAAATTGGTAGGCGTGTCAGGGAGCTGCACAATTTGACTTGATAAAGTCTTTTCCCCAGATTCGACCATCTGGGGGGTTAAAGGGAGAGAAAAAATTAGAAAAAAAATTAGGTATTTATAACTTACGAGTGGGTGATCGGATTTTAATGAATTTTGATATTTAGAAGGACATCGTGACTCAGAGCTCCTTTTTTAAATCCTGACAGGCATTAAGCCTCTTATTTTCCTTTTCAAATCAATCTGTTTAATTAGAATTTTGTTAGAGCTCATACCATATGATCTCTTGGCTCTTAGCTCTTCTCGCCTCGTCACAAGTGCCATATGAGCTCTTACCTCTTATTTAGCTAGGGAGAGAGGGAAATACCTCAAAAGGTGCATTTTAATGCCAAAATATCCCAACTTTCATTGAGCCTTCGGATAAAAATAAAAAAACAAGTTTTTTTTAACCGAAAGTAAGGAGCGACATTAAAACTTAAAACGAACAGAAATTACTTCGTATATGAAAGTGGCTGCTTCCCGATAAACGCCCCGCTCTTTATGCTAAAGTTTGGCTCTTTTCCTCAACTCTACATCTTTCTTAAAACAGTAACAAACTTTAGCGTAAAAAGCGGGGCGTTGATGAGGAAGCAGCCACTTTCATATACGAAGTAATTTCTATTCGTTTTAAGTTTTAATGTCGCTCCTTACTTTCAGTTAAAAAAACTTGTTTTTTTTTGTTTTGTTTTTTTGAACGTTTTTGAGTCAATGCATGTCTTGATTTCGGCTCGCCGCAGAGGAATAATTAAAACGAAATTTACATATTATATTTTTTTTTTTTTTAGCTAAATGGCTTTCTCATAGTTTTGATAGAATGATTTCGAGAAAAAAAGGATCGGGGGAGGAAAAACGAACTTCTGTATCCTCATGTTTTATTACATATATTGATCCCATTTCATTATGAATGACCCCTGAATCACAAAAGCCGTAGAATAAATAGTTGAAATTACTTAAAAAAAACTTTAGCGTAAAGAGCGAGGTATAAGGATGAGGTGAGCCCCTCATATGTGTAATGATTTCTGTTCGTTTTAAGTTTTAATGCTGCCCCTTACTTCCAGTTGAAAAAACTTATTCATATTTATGCTTTCATTGTTTTTTTTTAATAATGCTAGAAAATCCTCTGCTCCCTTCATGGAAATTTTCTTCCCCCATAACAAATTCCTCGATGGAAAGTTCCCCCAACCCATCCCCCTCTTCTCAACCCCTCTCCCAACCGAAAAATGCCCCTGAAAACGTCTGTACACTTCCCAATAACCATTACTATATGTAAGCACTGGTCAAAGTTTGTAAATTGTAGCCCCTCCCACGGGGACTGTGGGGGAAAAAGTCGTCCCCAAAGACATAGTTATAAGGTTTTTCGACTACGCTGAATAAAATGGTTATCTCAGAATTTTGATCCGTTGACTATGGGAAAATAATTAGCGTGGGAGGGGGCCTAGGTGCCCTCTAATTTTTTTGGTCACTTAAAAAGGGCGCTAGAACTTTTCATTTTCATTAGAATGAGCCCTCTCACATCATACTAGGACCAAAGAGTCGATACGATCACCTCTGGAAAAAAAAACAAACAAACATACAAATAAACACGCATCCGTGATCTGTCTTCTGGCAAAAAAATACAAAATTCCACATTTTTGTAGATAGGAGGTTGAAACGTCTGCAATATGGTTCTCTGATACGCTGAATCTGATGGTGTGATTTTCGTTAAGATTTTATGACTTTTATGGGATATATTCCCCTATTTTCTAAAATAAGGAAAATTTTCTCAGGCTCGTAACTTTTGATGGGTAAGACTAAAGTTTATGAAACTTATATATCTAAAATCAGCATTAAAATGCAATTTTTTTATGTGGCAATTGGTATTAAATTCCATTTTTTAGAAGTTGGTTACTATTGATTCGGGTCGCTCCTTACTACAGTTTGTTACCACGAACTGTTTGATACCTTCTCGAATTAGCTCTAGGGCAAAGACGAGAGAAGGATGGAGGTAGAATTAGTTACAATCACCATGCAGCTATTTTATATAAGTCGAAAGTGACTGGGTGCCAACCAACCGCAAGGGCTATTTTCCGGGAGGTGATTTTTCGGAGGGGTGTATTTTCCAGGAGGGGTGGGTAGTTTCCACGATGTGATTATTCCCGGGGTTATTTTCTCCCGGAGTTATTTTTTGTGGGGGGCTGGTTGCCCTCCAATCACTTTTTACTTTTAAAAAGGACACTAAGACTTTCAATTTCTAATCGAACCACAAAACTTGATTAATAAACGTGATTAACAAAAACCTCACAGTCCTCGGGGCAAGGGCTGTAGGTTATTGCAAGTTACCCATTGTTAAAATTTAAAGATTTATAGAAGGGGTGGTATTACAAACTTTGAAGAAGACCCAACCGATTGGAAATTGAAATTTGACGCTCAATTTTGAAGAATCAAAGGTAATCAGAGGACAATCAGCCTCTCCCTCTTAACCACCATTTTTCTTCCGAATGCATCCAATCAACATTTTTTTTATAAGTTTTTTTTTCAAAATAATGCCTTTGGGGTTACAACCCTATCAGCAGCTCTTGGAGCAAGGCTGTAAGTTAGGCTAGTTTCTCAATGTTAACAGATAAGGTTTTTATGAAAAATATTTTCGCTTGAATTTGGGGCTGGGATACTCATTCGATTGGAAATCAAAAGCTACAATACACTTTTTAATAGTTAAAAGTGATCGAAAGGCTTCCACCCGCACCCTCTTTTCCCCCCAAATATACCCGATCGATAATTTTGAGATGAACATTTCATTTAAAACATATAAAAGGTTAAATAACTATGCCTTCAGGGTTCACAACCCCAGACCCCCTGGTGGAAGCGCAGTAAGTTACGAAAGTTGCCTATTGTTAACATACAAAGCGTTTTTTAATCAAGAAGAGAGGGATGTTTGATCCCCCAGATGGTCGAATCGGGGAAACGACAATTTCTAATTTCCTCTTGTCTGGTCCCTGATACGCCTGCCAAATTTCGTCGTCCTAGCTTATCTGGAAGTACCTAAACTAGCAAAACCGGGACCGACAGACAGACCGACAGAATTTGCGATCGCTATATGTCACTTGGTAGATACCTAGTGCCATAAAAATTCACCGCTAACATTTCGCTTACTATGAGCCGTGGTTCGCTCCTTAGTAGGTTGCAGCTACTGCTGCAACCATAATTATGAGGTACATTCATCATTGAATGCTAGTTGATACTTAATTTATGCATATCTCTTAAAATTTTAGCAAATCAAAAATAACAAAGTTATTAAATGAAAAGCTACTCTCCTTAAACAGTACCGGTTCAAAACAACATCTTTTCGGTAAGTCAATTTGTAGCAGGGGAATGCTTGCTCCCGTCAGATTTGTCTTCGTCCCAAGAGTTTTTAAATACCATCTATTGAGGCATTTTCTTTAATAACCATCATTTCTTGGCATTTTCATTAAGAAAACTAAGAAATGACAACTTTGCCCCCTTGTCTTAAAGACAAAAGAAAATACTCCTGGACATATCTTAGATTTATTCATATCTGAAAACTACGATTTTATAGGATTTTTTTTTTTGCTGTTTCAATTTTTAAAGTCTGTAAGGTTGTCACTCAAGTTCGTCAGTGTTGCCACGTAGAGCCTTAAAAGTCAAATAAGCTAATCTGGCTAGGCTTTGCGCCCTTAAAAATTTTAATGTTAACAATATATTGCTTCCAAAAGACATCAAACCCTTCAAGGGGAGGCCACACCTCCTTCAGCTGTTTGGTACCTTATATATTTAGCTTAATATTTGCGGATCTCTCACGTTTCTTGCAGTTTTAATTTGGCACCCACTAATACCAAAAACTGAATGTGAAGATCTTTTTCGTTAGACACTGATTTTCCAGTTTTTCTAATTCCCAAAGATATAGATAGATAGATAGATTTATTCACACGAAAATCCCAATTGGGCCATGGTGACATACACAAAACGAGTGTAAAAAATACAGCGACAAACATAGACTGAAAAGACATTAAACTAATTATTTAAGAAAACATCACGATACCTCATACCTACCCGGACGAACTTTCCAATATTATTTATAGTTAAGTAACACCTATTTCTCAAAATTTCATAAATCCAATCTCTCCCCCCAACCTCCTTACCAAATATTTTCAAGCGCAAATCCCTCAACTCCCTACAATCCCCTAAAAAAATGCTGCAAAGACTCATCCATCTCTCCACAGATAGGGCACCATTCCTCAATCCATTTCTCCCTAAATATTTCCTATGTTCTCCAAGAGGCATAAAATTTCCCCTCACATACATTACCCATTTCAAATAATCCGGAGCCAATTCCATTTTTAGATAAATTTCTTCGCCTCAGTTCTCCTTGACCTCCGTATATATCCCAAGGGACGGCGAGGTGGCCACCTCAGCTTGCCAAACCTGAACTTCCTGAGATTCTAGCCTACCAGCAACTAACCTATATACAGTCCCTACCATCTCTCCTATCCCCTTTCCCGAATTCCAGCAATATATTGGTATGCAGATTCTCCCTTAGCCAATTAAAACCAATTCATTTTTACTGTCCTTGGTACTTCAACAAACATGTCACGTTGTCACTTTGACACAATTTTCGTTTGACACCAATTTAGACAATTTTTGCCAAGATACAGGTCCTTAGAAACTCTGGGATTAAATCCTTAGAAATGTAGTTATGAAGCCTGGGTAATTTTACAGAAGCGTTACTCTATTGACATAAAACACTAAATTAGCTCAGAATTTGAAAAATTTATTTTCAAAAGACGAAAAATGTGCATTCAATTTACCTTAATTGCAATCAGTGGGTATTATAACCGCTTCATGTGATTTTTATTTTAAAATCATAATGTTTAATTGTCTAAATATAGAAGCAAGGTCAAGCAATCGGCTAGAAAGACAAATAAGAATAAATTTACAATTAATTAATTATTAAGTGAACTAAATTTAGTTCTTTATGCCCAGTAACATTAAAAAAAGCAATTACGAAATTACTCAAAGTATTTGGACAAAAATACATGAAGAATACATCCGATTTTCTGACGGAATGAGCAGCGAGAAACCAAACATTTACCAAAGCGTAAGATATTTTTTTTTTTTAATAAACAATTTTAAGGATTTTAGTTTGTTAAACCTGCCACTTAGTTTAAGATTTAAATAAATTTCTTTATAAAGACAAACCTACGGTAAAGCGCACTTTTATTTTATTAAATAGTTAAGTCTAACGATCACGAAATATACCACAAAAGAGAAGAAAATTAAAAATCCTATCACTCAGGACTGTCAAAAATTATGTTACTGGCAAAATAAATAAAAAAATTGTTTCTATAAACAATTACTTTTTATATCAGAAGTTACATTGTAACTTCTTCTTTAGTTTAATTGACTTAGAACGTGTCTAAATTTGACGTTTTCTGGGGAATTGGACCAAAAACCTGGAAATATCTACCAATGAATTCATACCTTGATGGGTTGTGACATGAACCACCGTTTTTGGATGCATCTTGACTGGTTGAGATTCCCAGATATCCGGCCAAGTTTTTCAGAAAGCGCCAAATGTAGACACACCCTTAGCGCCGAAAATTAAGCAAACTTCGACTTAGTTTAACTCACCTAAGTGGTTACATTTCTAATGTAGAGTACCACGTCATTAAAGACAACATCACTACAATAACTATCAATGTGTTAGTCTGTAATGTGTACAAGAACTAAACCGTGTGTAGAGTTTTTTAACTCAAATAATTTTCTTGACTCAACTAACTTTAGAAGCAGTCATCCGTATTTTTATCATACTATATATTTACTTGTGTTTATTATACGATTATATCCATAAAAATATTACAAGTTATGTAAGACTTTATATATTAGAAGACTAAATTTCTTTTGCAATTTACTTTACTTTTCGCATTTCTTCTCAACCTTCATTACATCATCCTCTTTACTCATCTGCAATTGTCTATTTTTTTCATGGATTCGTCTACTTCGTTTAGAAAGTGAAACATTCAGGAGCAAATTATTCAATTACAACCACTATTTGTTCATTTGTAAACATTAGTCATGCGGTAGAAATATTGCAGATATATAGTTTTGATAACCTGGACACAAACTGTATTTCAGTTTAGCTCTCCCCCTTTACCCAAGTCTAAATACACAGTTGACTTTGTCCCCCTCTCCCGCCAACACGCTCTGAAAATTTTGAATTTATCTCCATAGCTGTTTGTGAGATTTTACAGATAAGCTATTTTAATAGACTGGCAACACATAGTGTCTTTTGGTTTACCTCGCAACTTAAAAATGAATAGATTTTAAGTCCAGTAGGAACTTAAACATTTAGAAGGGTTGGAGGCAAAAAAATTTAGTATTTAGCAATTGCACAACATATTGCAATATTTGTAATATCCGTCTTACAATCCTTTTGGGATTTAATTCTAAGATTTACCATTACTGGCAATTTGAGCTCTATTATATGTTCTCAAGCAAATATGATCCCTTAAGCTTTTGCTAAAGTAACCTTTCCCTTTCTTAAGTGCTATGGTTTTGCTTCAATTGAACTAACTTAAACTTGTTTTTCTATTGTTAAGAAGTCACGTTCTCATACCATAATTAATCCAAATCTCAAGAAACATCCCTGGAGTTCCATATTATTATATGCAATATGCATGCAGTAGGGGAGAAAAACCTTGATTGTTTGCAGGGAAACAACCTTACTTACTATTTTTAAGCCAAACAACTTCTTTATTTTGCTGCTGAATTTACCACGAGTGACCCGTTATAATTGAATTTATCGGACATCCAGCTTTTAGAGAATTTGTTTAGCCCAAAATTGCTGCATTCTTGTCTTTTCGAATACTTTAAAATTTTGGAGAGAGAAAAGATAGTAGAATTGTGTCCCCAGTAGTTGTACCTTGATGTTCTGTCCCTAGGTGTATAGCCTGATGTCTTTAACTTGTTTTCTTCAAATCACCGTTTTTTTTCTTTGCCATTCATGGCTTTAGTCATCTTGATATTTTCATAATGAGAAGCCATATCTGTTTTACGCCTCTCGTTTATATTTATTCATAAATTCTCTAGAAAAGATTTTTTGGATTTTAGTTCATTTTGAAAACTAACAGAAAATATTTGTTTATATTTATTATGTCCTTTCAAATTGATTCCGTGATTTCCAAAGGTTTGGCATATTACTACTTGTCTAGACAATGATCTGTCTACGACAAAGTTAGCCCTTTGTAGTTGGAATTTATCTGAGACTGATGAATAGAATGAACATCCATAGACATTGGTTGTGGTGCTTCTAACGGGATTAAATTATTTGTTAAAGCTCAAGTTTTGCAGAAATGTGAAAACTGAGTTGAATATTGAATCTGCTTAAGCAAGTACCAAGAATAACCTGGTTCAGTTTGAATTTATCTCAGGATGATGAAAGGGATGAACAACTATGCAATCTAATTGCAGCGCTTCCAACAGATTTAAATTACTTGTTAAAGCTCGACTTTTCAAACGTGGAAACTGAGCTGAAGATTGAATCTGCTTAACACGTGGAGAAAATGACCACTTTCATGAGGAATTTATCTTAGAATGATGAATAGAATGAACATTCATAGACTTTCATTGCAGTGTTTCTAACGGGGTTATATTACTTGTTGAATCTCGATTTTTTTTTCACAAACCTGGAGGCTTAAATGAAGACTGAATCTGCTTAAACACCTAACGAGAATGACTTGGCTCAGCTGGTATTCATCTTAGAACGATGAAAGGAATGAACTTCCTTACACTTTGATTCTAGCGTTTCTGACGGGATTAAGTTAGTTGTCGAAGCTCGACTTTTTTCACAAATGTGAGAACTTAACTAAAGATTAAAACTGCTTTAACAAATACAGAGAATAACCAGTTTCAACAGGAAATTATCTTAGAATGATGAAAGGGACGAAGATCCATAGGCTTTGATTGCAGCACTTCTAACAGTTTTAAATCACTTGTTGAAGCTCGACTTTTTCCACAAAGGTAGACACACAATGAAGATTGAAGCTACTTAAATGATTACCAGCAATAACAAGGTTTAGCTGGAAAATCGTACAATAATAAAAGGGATGAGCGTCCTCAGACTTTGATTGTAGCGCTTCTAACAGGATTAAATTACTTGTTGAAGCTTGACGTTCCAAGCGTGGAAACTGAACCGAATATTGAATCAAACAATTCGTGGTAATGAACTGTAGTAAGGAGCGACCCGGCTCAATAGTAACCGAAACCCTAAAAAATGGAATTTTGATACCAATAGTTACATCAAAAGAATCACATTTAGATGCTGATTTTAAATATATAAGTTTCATCAAGATCAGTTATACCCATCAAAAGTTACGAGCCTGAGAAAATTTTCCTCATTTTAGAAAATAGGAGGAAACACCCCCTAAAATTCATACAATCTTAACGAAAAACACACCATCAGATTCAGCGTATCAGAGAACCTAATTGTAGAAGTTTCAAGCTCCTATCTACAAAAATGTAGAATTTTGCATTTTTTGCCAGAAGACAGATCACGGATGCGTGTTTATTTGTTGTTTTTTTTGTTTGTTTTTTGTTTTTTCCCAGGGGTGATCGCATCGACTGAGTGGTCCTAGAATGTCGCGAGAAGGCTCATTCTAACGGAAATTAAAAGTTCTAGTGCCCTTTTTAAGTGACCAAAAAAATCGGAGGACACCTAGACCCTCTCCCACGCTCATTTTTTCCCAAAAGTCTGCGGATCAAAATTCTGAGATAGCCATTTTATTCATTATGGTCGAAAAACCTAATAACTATGTCTTTAGGGACGACTTACTCCCCTGCAGTCCCCGTGGGAGGGGCTGCAAGTTGCAAACTTTGACCTGTGTTTACATATAGTAATGGTTACTGGGAAGTGTACAGACGTTTTCAGGGAGATTTTTTTTGTTTTGGGGGGAGAGTTGAAGGGGGGTTACGTGGGAGGATATTTCCATGGAGAAACTTCTCATGGGGGAAGAGAATTTCAATGAAGGTGGCGCAGGATTTTCTAGCATTATTTGAAACAACATTAAAAAAATAAATATGAAAAGTTTTTTTCTACTGAAAGTAAGGAGCAGCATTAAAACTTAAAACGAGCAAAAATTATTACGCATATGAGGGGTTTACCTCCTCGTTATACCTCACTCTTTACGCTAAAGTATTTTTAGTAATTTCAACTATTTATTCTACGGCCTTTGTGATTTAGAGGTCATTCTTAAGGAATTGGGACAAAATCTAAGCTTTAGTGTAAAGAGCGAGGTATCGACGAGGGTTGAACCCCCTCATATACGCAATAAAAACATACGAATATAGAAGTTCGTTGCGTAAGTTAATTCGTAAGTTACGTATATTTTTTACCAATGAAAACGTTTGTAAAAATTGAAAGTTTTAGTTGCTTTTTTAAGTAATCAAAAACATGGAGGGCAACTAGGCCTTCTCCCTCGCTCTTTTTTCTCAAAATCTTCCGATTAATTGCAATTAATTAATATACAAATTTCGTTTTAATTTTTTATACGCGGAGAGCCAAGATCAAAACATGCATTAATTCAAAAACGTCCAGAAATTAAATAAAAAAACGAGTTTTTTTAAATGAAAGTAAGGAGCAACATAAAACTTAAAACGAACAGAAATTGCTCCGTATATGAAAGGGGCTTTTCCTCCTCAACGCCCCGCTCTTTACGCTAAAGTTTCTTACTGTTTAAAATTAGAGTTAAGAGAAAGAGTCAAACTTTAGCGTAAAGAGCGAGGCGTTAATGAGGAAGCAGCCCCTTTCATATACGGAGCAATTTCTGTTCGTTTTAAGTTTTAATGTTGCTCCTTACTTTCATTTAAAAAACTCGTTTTTTTTTATTTAATCTGCTTAAAGAAGTACCGAGAATGACCAGCTTTAGTGTTGCTCCCTCCTCAATACCTCACTCTTTACGCTAAGGTTTGACTTTTAGTTCCGAATATTTAAAAATACTCCTGAAACACAAGGGTAAAAACAAAATAAATATCCGTTTAATTAGGTTAATAAGCGTTTTTAAAAGTTCTAAGAAACACTTTAGCGTAAAGAGTGAGGTATTGAGGAAAGGTACCTCATATACGTAATAATTCCTGTTCGTTTTAAGTTGTAATGTTGCTCCTTACTTTCAGTTGAAAAACTTGTCTTTTTGTTAAATTTCTGGTGGTTTTTTTACAGTGCCGGGAAATACGGCTCCCTTTTCATTGAAAATTCCCTTCCTCCACCCCCTCCCCCGTCACAAAATCCCCCCTCCCGAAAAATATCTGTATACTTCCCCATAATCAATACTACGTGCAGTGGCGTAATTTCGTCAAAATCCTGGGGGGGGGAAAATGGAGGCAATTTTCCAAAATGAAGTGAAATAAGATAGAGAGAGATATAACATTTATTCGTCATTAAATACTTGTACAATATTGTATTTTACTATTCCCCCAGAGGCTTATTAGCCTGTAAAGATAGAGGAAGACAACCGAGCCACATACTAAGAGAAGAAAAAATTGGAATAATCACTTGCTTACAGTCACAGGGAGATAAGCAAAAAGGAGAAGAAAAGAAAATATAAACAAATAAAAACTATAGAAAACAAAACTAATATACTGAATATACTGAATTAATTAAGTAGATTAAATAGACGCCAATAAAATAATAATAAACATACAAAAAGAAAATAAAGTATAGAGTGGTACCTTCAAGCCGATTCGGACAACTTATTACACACAATATGACTCGCAATTAAAGGATTAAAATTTAACCTTTCACAAGGAGTAAAAGGAACTTGAATATGATTTTTGGTTTTGCAAAGATAATAATTATTCTGATCAGAGGTAAAAGATATTGGAACACTTAGTGGCCGGGGAGGTTTCCATGAAATTGAGAAAAAAGTATAACATACAGACGGAAAATTATACAGTGACTTGAGATCAAGTAATGGGATAACTCCTGTACGATTAGCTTCCTGAATGAGGTTTCTAGCTTTATTGTAAACCTTAGAAAGAGGTTTTAACATTGAAGGAAAGGTTGGCATCCATAGTATTAGAGAGTAAGAAACGTAAGATTGGATCAATCAGTGAAAAAAAAAAAATTTCAAAATTGAACCAGGAAAAGTATGTTTAAGTTTCCTTAAAATACAGAGACTCCTGCATATCGTCATTTTAATCAAATCAACGTGACGTTCGAAAGACAGGTTTTCATCAACAAGAATGCCCAAAAACGGACATATCGATCTTTAGATCGATAAATTGTCCCATTTGGCTGGTGGATTTCAGATTACTGGGGATCAACCTGAGAAACACGCGAAAATATCAAAAACTGAACTTTGAAAAATTTAGGGTAAGATAATTAGCATCAAGCCATAGAATTACTCTCTCAAACAGATTTTCCAAATTTAATCGAAGCAATGATTCAAAATTTCCCGAGGTGCCAAGTGTGCTGTCATCAGCAAAAGAAACTAAGACATCAGAAGATGGCAACTATAGTTGGCACTATGGGCAAGGGAAGGCTTAGGATAACAAAGTACACAGCAGTTATAAGTTTCTGCATTTTTACTACATAAAAAGATCATTTACATAAATCAAAAACAGCACAGGCCCTAAAACTGATCCCTGGGGATGCCAAAATTCACTTATGAAGGGTGAGTGGAAAAGTGGATCAAAAGAAAATAACCTTATCATTCAAATAAGACTGAAACCAAGAAAATACATGTCCCGTCATGTCAAAATGAGACATCTTCGATAGAAGAATTTCATGGGTTAAGGAATCGAATACCTTACGAATATCCAGGAATGTAGCAGCCGGAATAAAATTAAAAAGATAACGCAGAATAACTAAGAATAGAGGAACAATCCCTTCAGACCTATGATTAGAAGGTGGTGTTTTACAGGACAGCCTCTTTTACGGCTCTATAAAAGGACTAAAATAAACAAGAAAAATGCTTATCATTATCAAACAATCTCCACTGATTTTCCGCCAATTTAGACCCATGAAGAGATAACTATTTCTCACCAAACCTAATAGAATAGGAATAAAACACTTGAGCCCGGTTATTCTTCCCTTGTTTAAAGCTGAGCCGAGAATATATTGGAAGATGACCGGAGATATCACTAACTAAAATTGAGTTTCCCTTCAAGCTAAGCGTTGAGAAGCTGTTGTCAATCAAAGAAGCTGTACCATTAGTTACTCGTGTGGGGATGGATGTAGTTGGTAGAGTTCCTGCGGCAAGCATAGTTGAAAGAAAATCAACTGAACCAGAAGAGTTTGAATCCATCAAATTTATGTTAGAGTCACCCAATATGATTAACTGAGACGGACGTTTCAGTATTATGTCAAGTATTCCCTCAAGATTCCGAAGAAACAACGGAACAGCAACACTAGGAGGACGATAAATATTACTTGGGATTAGATAAACATAATTAGATCTAATTTCAATAAATTGTGACTCAAGAGTACCTTCAAAATTCCTTGATGAATTATCTCGCAAGCAAAACCGCTTGCGGGAGCTATTGTGGGTACTATAAAGGTACTCTTTAGCACTATAGAAGTACTATTAAGGTACATTATAGTGCTATAAAAGTAAACATGTACTAAAAAGGAGGTCCAGCTGCCCTCCAATACTTTTTGTCACCTAGAAAGAGCCCTAGAACTTTTGATTTCCGATCAAACGAGCCCTCTCTCAATTTTCTAGGATTATTTGTTCGATATGATCATCCCTTAGAAAAAATAAATAAAATAAACACGTATCAATAATCTTTCTTCAGGCAAAAAAAATGCAAAATTTCACATTATTGTATATAGAAGCTTGAAACATCCTCAGGAAGATTCTCCTACATGCTGAAGCTGGTGGCATGATTGTCATTAATACCACTTGATGTCTTGTGGATGTTCCTCCTAAACTTGATGCACTTTATATATTCTGAATGACCATCAAAATTCGACTCTTTTGATGTATCCATTGTTACCAAGACTCTGTTTCTTAGTGTTTCGGTTACTACTGAGCCAAAGTACTCCTTACTTAAAGTTCGGAACCACGAACTGTTTAATTATCATAGAATAACGAAAGAGATGAACGTCCATAGAGTGTGATTGCAGCGCTTCTGATGGGATCAAACTACTTGTTGTATTTCGACTTTATTCTTTACAAACGTGGTAATTGAACTGAAAGATTGAATCTTTTTAAATAAGTACCGACAAAGACCAGGTTCAGATGGAATTTATCTTAGAATAACGTAATTGATGAACATCCACACACTTTGATTGAAGCGCTTCAAAGGGAATTAAATTACTTTTTTAAAGCCCAGCCTTTTCCACAAACGTTGGAATTGAGCTGTGGAGGTTGTGCTTCATGATCTTACTCCTGATTTGGTTTTAATACTTTTTAGTTCTTCGGCAGGGTTTGTGTCCTGGGGTAAGGTCCATGGTAAAAGGTCCTATGGCATGGTCCTAAGGCGAAAACTTTAAAAATAGCTTCAAAAATGATAAGGAGGTCCAGGTTCTATCATTGTGACAAGATAAATCGTTGACTCCCGTTTTTATTATGGGAAAATATACGCAAGTATGCTTCTGACGGCTCAAAATTTTCATAAACTATTTTTATAAACTAACCATTTGTTCGCCCTGAAGTCCAACTGCCATAACTAGGAATCGGGGCTTCCTCTTTTCTTTTATCTTTGACAGAATATCTAAAATTTAGGGGAAACACAGATGAAGCCTAGAAAGTGATCTTGTCAAGCCAAGAAAATACAGTCAAGAGGCTAGCATGACCTTCTGATCTTTCACCTCATACAGCTTTGTGCATTGAAAAGTTGTTTTCAACACTTTATGTTGGAATATTTAATCACTTTTATTTCGAGCTTTTAGAGTATGTTTGTTTCAAAAGTAAATTAGCCCCTTCCCGTGTAATTTATTAAAAGAATTGAGAATATACAGCAAAAAATTACTAAGTAAAACAGTAAACCACGTGAATTAAAAATCTATATAATTACGTATGAACTGAAAAAAAGAAATAATACGACAATTTTAAGCTATAGGTCATAGATTTTACATTCTATTTCTCGTAGCTAATTACTGAAAATCCCTTGTATTAGGGGTTCTTTTTCTTTCTTCTTTTATCAATCGTACATAGTATGTACTGTACAAAGCCTTAATACGCTAACCTACATACACTGCTTTTCAGTCAAGTATTGTACCCATATCAATCGCTTCATGAAAGTTAAAATGCAACAGAAACTTTTTAAATACTCTATTTTAACACTTAAATACTCCTTTAAAACACTAAACAGAAACTCTTTATATAATGCTTCGATGATTGTCACTTTCAGGAAGTTAAATAATTAAAACCCTATTAGAATTATTACACTGTTGTCAACCAATAATTTCCAAAGCCTTACTCTACTCAGGGGCCGAAAGAAGTTTTGGTAATTATTTTAGTCTTGTACATAATACGAATACTCGGCTGTTATTTTAATTAAACGAAATTAGGCTTTCGTGTGAGAATGAAAGAGATGCTCTAAAGTTTTTTTTTTATGCAATTCCACCTAAATGTTTTCTTCCGATAAATGGTGAAGCTTTAAACTCTTTTGGAAAACTGTCTTCTTACAAATTAAAAGTAATTAAAAGTTGTTTGCCTACCAGTGTAATTAGATGGAATAAAAAAAAACGAGAAAAACAAATTATTTAGCGTAGAATAGCAGCAAATTCGTGCTATGAAGAGCGAGAGGTTGTCAAATTTCAAACGTCACGTACAAAGGAAGAAGAAAATAAAGAAGAACAACGGGTCAGTAGCAATTAAGAAGAGAGAAAGGAATAATCACACGAATATTTCATATGTATCCAATAAACTCATCTCAGTGCGGAGAAAATTTTAAAGATAGCAACTTAAAAATGAAAGGAAAAATTTGGAATCAAAGAAGAATGAAAATAATTGTTATGTTTCAGTAGGATTTGTAATCGTGTGTATTTGGTTTCATTGTCTCCTTGTCCTTCATTTTTGATTTGAAATATTTCCTTTCCTTTTTATAAAAAATTATTTCTTTCTTAACACCAATGACGCTTTGTTGGAAACTGGTGAAATATTTGTGTAATTACTCTTTCTTTCTTTTTCCTACTGGCCATAAACTCGTCGTTTTCCTAACAATATTCTATATGTTTTGTTTTGGTAGGCCAATCTGGCTTTATGTCTTTAAAACCATGCACACAAAGTGATGCCCCCCACACATGACAGATTTGTGCAGAGCAGGAATAGAATTCCACCACAACATTTCACAAAGAGGCACGGTATGCTCAATGCATGGCGGGACAAATGGCACTGTGATATGTATACTATGTGGCAAAGGGCGAGGAACCCCTCCAACAAGAGTGTAAGCAATTACTATCAATTACAATGAGACCTTGATCATAAAAGTATTCCAAACCCAGTCATAAGAAAGTAGTACACATATTTTCAATAGTTATATAGAAGATACTAAATACTCAGGGCACAAATTCTTGAGTTTTATGAAGTGTAAAATTTCCTGGTAACGAACTGTAAGTTCTCAATAGTAACCAAAAGTCTAAAAACGGAATTTAGATACCAATAGACATACCAAAAGAATCAGATTTTTATGCTAATTTCAAACATATAAGTGTCATTCAGTTTAGTCATGCCCATCAAGGGTTAGAAGCCTGAGAAAATTTACCTTATTTTTAGAAAAAAGAAAAAGCCACCCCCTTAAAGTCACATAATCTTAATGAAAATTACATCATCATAATCAGCGTATTAAATGACTCTGTTATGAAGGTGTCAAGCTCTTATCCGCAAAAATGTGGAATTTTGTTTTTTTTTTTTTTTTTTTTGTCAGAAGAAACATCACAGAAGCGTGTTTATTTGTTTTTTTTTTCCAGGGGTGATCGTATCGACCAAATGGTCCTAGAATATCAGGAGAGGGCTCATTCGACCGTAAATTAAAAGTTTCAGTGCCTTTATAAGTGACCGAAAAATCGGAGGACAACTCGGTGCCCTCCCGTGCCATTTTTTCTCGAAGTCGTCCATTCAAAACTTCGAGATAGCCATTCTGTTCAGCATAGATGAAAGGCCGAATAATTATGCCTTTGGAGATATCATGACCCCCACCACCCCTGGGGAAAGGTCTTTAAGTTACAAAATTTGCCCATTGTTTACGCATAGTATTTGCTATTGCGAAGTATGCATACATTTTTCGGGTGGAGTGGCGAATTTTCTTCAGATGGGATTATCCACGAGGGTAATTTCCCATTTGAAAGGAAGTTTTCAGGGAGAAAATTTTTCAATGAGGGGGTTGCTCTTCCTCAACACCTCGCTCTTATGCTAAAGTTTGAATTCTGTCTCAAATCTTTAAGAACGACTCCTTAAACACTATGTTCGTTTAATTAGAACAATTAAGAAGCTTTTTTTGAAAGTACTAAAAACTTTAGCATAAAGAGCAAGGTGTTTAGGAAGAGCCACCCCCCTCCCTCCTATACGTAATAATTTCTCTTCGTCTAAAGTTTAACGTTACTCCTTACTTTCAGTTGAAAAAACTGTTTTTTTTTTGTATTTAATTAGCAGGAAAGAGGTGATTAGTGATGAAACAAATCAATTTGTCTTTAAAGATGACAAAATCTTATAGTAGGTTTTACAATCTATGCATAGTTCTAAGAAACGTATAGATGAAAATCGGTAGATATAGCGTATTTTTGCTACTGTGAAACAGTATTGAGGTAGGTAAGTAAAATTTTCAAGTACAATATCTAAAGTATAGGTATGACTTGTAAAGTTTCTTTTAAGCGCCCACATACACTTCCCACCACTTTAAGCTGTTAATATTGATAAACTTGGAAAATGTTTGTGAAGATATAATATTAAGAAGATAAAATTTACCAGGAGGTACTGATGTTTCACGTCATTTAAGGATAACAAAGTGTTAGGAAGTGTATAATATTGTTTGTAACATGAAGTCAAGTTCAGCTGGAGATGATAAATTAAATCTAAAGGTAATAAAAACATTCTACCAACAATTTCGGAAGGTTTTGTTGGATTGATTAACTCTTGCTATAAGGCTGGTATATTACCTGATTGTTTTAAGATAGCAGAGGTCATTCCTTTTTTTTAAGGAGGCGAGAGGACTACTGCATCGAATTATACACCTATTTCAGTTTTGCCCCTATTAAGGCGTATAATCAAAATTCCATTTATAATAGACTTTATTCATGCTTGAGAAATTTAATATATTACACCCTAATCTGTTTGGTTTTAGAAAAGGATTGATACGGATGAAAAAATAGCATATTTAACTAACTATATAAATCAAGATCTCAATAAATGTTACCGAGTTACGACAATATTTTAGGCATCATTGAAGCTTTGATACTGTTGATCAGTCTTTACTTGTTGAAAATTTATGAAGGTATACATTTCTCAATTAGATTATTACTTTCCTTTCTGATCGTTTACAAAGAATAGAAATATCTTGCTCAATTTCTCAACCATTGCTAATTAGATGCGGTGTACCCCAAGGTCTATTTTAGGCCCTTTATTATTTTTGGTTTATGTGACTGATCGTTCTTCTTCTCTTCGGTCACTTGTGAATAAGGTTTCAGATTTTGCTAATAAAGAGAATGCTGTTTCTCTCCTGATGTTTGCTGATGACACAGCTGCATTTGTGTGTGAAAACGACTGAATTGTTCGTTACTTCATTGTCTATCGCTATTTAGAGGATATCTATCCGTATGAGGTGCAATATAAAAAAAAAAAAAAAAAAAAAAAAAAAAAAAAAAAAAAAAAAAAACACTTTTCACATTCTGACCAATGGTCTGTGTTGGACAGATACAGATTTCCTGATTCAATGCCTTCCACCAGGAGCGGAATACGTGGTGGGGGGATATCATCCGACGCTTCCCGTGTCCTTTCCCCCCTCCCGGTTTCTTCGGGCTCCCACTTAAAGCGTGGTCAATTGTGGCTGAGCTTACAGAATTAAACCATTGATCCCTTTTCCAAACAAAATAACCAGTGACACCAGAAATCAAACCCCTGACCTGAAGAATGTCAAATCTGGAACCACTCGGCTAGAACGTGCAATAATATTGCTATTGGTTATAATAAGTCCAATTTTGTAGTTTTTGGACGGTCTGGTAATTGTTATTGATCAAATCTCCAGTTGAAGCCGAGGGCCTTGTAGCATGGATGTCAGGTGTTCGATATCTTGGTATTATTGTGGATAAATAACTCTAATTTAATGAACAAATTAAAAAAGTTAAAAATATATTGGCTAGTTCCAGACTAGCTAACCTTAGTTCTATGACTATCTACATTAATTCTGCCCTAGTATGGATGGATGATAGACTATCTATCAGCAAGTAAAAATGACATGATTTTTATACAATCCTGAAAAAGGTTTGTGCTAGCTTTGCCTCTCACTCAGACTATTTGCCTTGGCCTTTTCTTCAATTAGTCATGGCTTGATGGCAACTTGATTTTAATTCAAAAACCAGTGGCTGCTCTCCTTCATTTTATAATAAAAAGGGAAAGATTACGGCATTGGACTTTACAGTCCCTACTGGCGGTGTTGATATCTGTTTCTTGGCACTTCAGCCAGGAAGTGCAATCCTTGCAACCATCCTTTACTTTCGCACACCCTTCCTGCTTACCTTCCCCAGATTTCTCCAGATACCCATTCAGAACTGGGTTGACTCTGGCTGAGCTTACAGAGTGACGCCACTGACTGTCGTCCCAAACCAAATAATTGGGCACACTAGGATTCGAACACTCGCCCTCTCGGACAAAGGATCCTAAATCCAGTGCACGAATCTTCTTAGCTAGGACAGCCTTCATTTTATACAGGTTTTTTATGCTGGTGCTGGCATGTATAATTGCGTCAGAGGTTGGCATATTCCGAAAACTTAAACACTGTTTCCCGGAGAAAACAGTTCGTATATTATATTTTAGTTTAATCCATCCTTATATTTTGTATTGTAGTTCAGTCTGGCCGGGGACTTTCTCCCCAATCTTTTGTCCGGTCCGAGTTTTGCAAAATATTGTTGTTGGAATACTTGCTAATTTAAGCCCTTCTGAATTGTGTCGTGAGGCGTACGTCTGGTTGAAAATATGTCTAGTGGCTGCTCTCCTTGATTCTTGTACTGGTGTTTCCATATATAATTGCGTCAAATGTAAGCCTGCTTTTTTTCTAAGTGTGTTCACACAAGTTGATGAGGTTCATTCCAACGGCACAAGGTCAATGACCAAAATTTATGTAAATAATTTGGTTATGTCTAGGTTGGGATTTTCTCTTGTTTTAAGAGGGGCTAAGTTATGAAATTCGTTGAATGAGAATACGAAAACTAGTGAATTGAGTGAATTTAAAAGATGGTTGAAAAATGGATTGTTTTCTAAATAATATTTTAATGATTAACTTATTAAACACATAATTTATCAAATAAAATGGCATTAAGTCATTAAAGTTAGAATTTTATTTTGACTGATGCGTGTTAAGGGAAGAGTTGAGTGTAGCGTAACAAAAACTTTGAGTTTAACAAAAACTTTTGTACCGGTTTAATAAAATTTGAAGCTGTAAATTCAAACGGGTATATCCCGTAAAATTACGAGTCATTTAGTCCTTCTTTTTGGTATTCCGTTGAATAATTTTTAATTTTGTCCCACAATACGCAAGTAATGCTACACATCTGTTGCGCGCGTCACATACTTTGCAACACACGATGAATAGTTAGTGGTTAATGGTAAACGAACCCAAAGGCTACCCAAAAAAAGAAATGCCAATCCTTATAAATGATGAATATTCTTCAGCTAAGTTGTCCACTTTGGAGAGCTATTTGCGAATTGACTGGTAGATTCATTTTATCCATGGTTCCACAATTGTGTCCCCCGTTCTTTATCAGAGTAAATAGTTTTTTTTTTCTATTTAAAAATACACCTCAGTTCACCTCTAATTAACACTCTGAAATTACTTATGTCGTTTAGCCACAGGGTTGAGAAACTAAGAAGAAAAAATTCATTTTTTTTCTTAGTACTTCTTCGGGTGTTAATGTAAGCTTACTGGTGTTTTTGGAATGAATTATTTGATTTCCTAATTAGGACGAATGATTTCTAAAATCAAATTTTTTCTATATGAAAACGAATGAAAATAAATAATATATAATTGGTGAAAATTTTGGTGTGGAATGTAAGAAAAAAACTGAAAAAAATAATGTGGGTATTTGGACAATCCCTTTTCTTGTTACAAATAGCTGTTCAAGAGATAGCTGAAAAATTATCTGGACGTTCAATCTATTCGAGAGTAATTCTGCTTTCTAGTTATTCTTTTTTTCCCTTTTTTGATAAATTTGCTGGTATTTGTATCAGCTCATAAGATAAAGAACCAATTTCTTACCTGATGTTAGAGGTTTTCTAATACTCGTCTTGTTGGAAGCTATGCTATATAACCTAAATATTTTTTAATCTTTGTTTTTATTTGAGTTTATCCAAGGCAGTTTTTACTCAAAAAATAAACTATTTTAGAAGGCAAGGGTTTAAAAAGCAGAGACTGAGATATGGGCACTTTTGAGTGTACTGTGATGATAAATTTGCAGGCATCATCACATAAGAGAAAAAACCATTAAGTTTGGAATTTGCTTGCATTAAAAAAAAAGAAGAAAAAGGTTAAAATTTAAATTGGAAAATTTGAACAAATTGGAAAATTGCAAGTCATTTAGTTCTCTTTTTTTGACATTCTAATGAGTAAATTTTAATTTTTTGCTACAATACGCAATTAATGTTACACATCTGTTAGGTCTGTTAAAAAATCTAATAACAACGTCTTTGGAGATGACTTAATTCCCCACAATCCCCTTGTGAGGGGCCGCAAGCTACAAACTTTGACCAGTGTTTCCATATAGTAATGCTTATTGGGAAGTGTACAGAGGTTTTCAGGGGGATTTTTTTATTGTGGGGAGGGGGGTTGAGGAGAGGGGATTAAGTGGGAGGATCTTTCCATGGGGGAAATTATTTTCCATGAAAGGGGCGCAGGATTTTTCTAGCATTATTAAAAAAAAATAATGAAAAAATGATATAAAAAAGATTTTTCAACTGAAAGTAAGGAGCAGAGGGGCTCACCTTCTCCTGATACCTCGCTGATACCTATATTGACGAGGGGGCGAACCACCTCATATACATAATAAAAAGATACGAATATAATTGTTACGTAAGTTAATTCGTAAGATAAGTATATTTTTTTCTAATAAAACTTCCGTAAAAAATTAAAAGTTATATTTGCCTTTAAAAGTAACCAAAAATTTTAAGGGCAACTAGGGCTCCTCCCTCGCTTTTTTTCTAAAAGTGTCCGATCAAAACTATGAGAAAGCCATTCTACCCAAAAAAAAATAATATGCAAATTAATTACTATACAATTGTTTTAATTATTCATGTGCGGAGAGCCAAAATCAGAACATGCATTAATTCAAAAATGTCCAGATAAAACTTAAAACTAACAGAAATTACTCCGTATATGAAAGGGGCTGTTCTCTCCTCAACGCCTTGCTTTTTATGCTAAAGTTTTTTACTGTTTTAAATATAGAGTTGAGAGAAAGAGTCAAACGTTAGCGTAAAGAGCAGGGCGTTGAGGAGGGAACAGCCCCTTTCATATACGGAGTAATTTCCATTCGTTTTAAGTTTTAATGTAGCTCCTAATTTTCAGTGAAAAAGACTTGTTTTTAAAATTTAATTCAGAAACAGAAATGCTATTCGTTTTGACAAGGAACTTGAAAATGTATTTTGGTTACAATATACCTTAAAGATACGTCTTTGCGCCTGAAACTTTGAAATGGGCCAAAGGTTATATTCTCAGGTATTTCTTTCCTAATTTTAAGGGGGTTTTTATTTCAGCTACAGAACACTCTGACAATAAAAACTGGTTTTCGGGCTCGAAAAGTTTTTGTGGTTTGGGTAGTTTTAATTTATAAGCAACATTAAGACGTCAAACGAGCCTGTATCAACGACACCAATAGTTATACAAGATGAGACGACATCATAATATATTATAGTTAGTGTTTTGTCTAATTTGCTCGTTTTATAAGTCTCCCCCCTAGAGTTGCGAAATGTCAATAATTTTTCAATGCTTCTTCGTTGTTTTGATAGACTTTGCTTATTTTCGGCCAATGAGCACCATTTCCTTATTTTCGAAAAATAAAGAGAGAAAAACGAGTTTTAACTTCGACAAAGCAGCGTTGAAAGTAAAACCTGTTTTTCTCGCTATTTCGTAAATGGAAAAGCAATGTGGTCTAAGAAATTATTTATTTCCTTATCTGGCAACGCTAGCAATTTTTTAACTGAGTCCAGGAACGTACCTAACAGAACCATGATCGCCCAGGCACGTACACAGAAATCTCTTATTGGGAGAGGGCAAAATAGCAAAAACTTTTGATGAGGGGGGCAGTAATAAAATTATTTTGATACTGCGAACAAGAATTGTCCAGAAAAAAAAAATATAAATGACATGACATTTCAGAAGGGGTGGAACCCCAATGCTTCCTGACATCCGTATTTCTCTGAAAACAACCTTTGACTTACCAACTTTTTTTACTAGTTTACAGCGCAAAAAAACTAAACAGAGTAGAGGCTATCGGTTGTCGAGAGCGCCTGCCGATTTTTTTTAGATATTTAAGGTAAAATAAGCTAACTTTCATTTCTGTCTTTCTATCTTATCTCTTTATTATAATTCTCATCTTTTCTTTCATTTCTCCTTTTTTCTTTTTTTGAGAAACAAAACAGAGGGTGGCAACATAGCTTGCCACACACTGGTTGGTTGGTCTACACACGCTGGTCTAAGCAGAATAGAATCTTGCATCAGCTTTGATTCATTTCATACAGTACGCTTTCGTGAGTACACGAAAGAGATCCCTTTTCAACTGCTGCAACAATCCTCAGAACTCGCAGAGTTGGAGAAAAAAAATCTAATCAACATTTGCTGTAGCGAGATCACACATTCAATGCGCTGTGCTGAGGATTTTATCGATTCTGTGCGTAAAGTTCGTCCGAGTTCAGAAATACCTTGCTGGTCTATAAATCCGGCTATACAGCAAAGTTGCAAATCTTCGAAGTTTTAGCACCAAATATGGAACGACTGCGACCGGCCAAAATCTGGTGCCGTTAATTACATACGGTTATATACCAAACGTAGTTTTGCTACGTGTCTTGACAATCACAAATCTGAGATTATTGACTGCAGGAGCAAGCGTCCCGCAACTAACCCAAATGAAATCTGGAGATTCATCGGGGGAAAAAGTCGAAAGATGTCGCTTCAAAGCTTCCAAGTGAGAGTGACTGGATCAACTATTTCATCAGTGAATTTTCTCCAGCTGATCCAGTGTTAAAACCCGCTATGAATCAGTACTAGGGGATAGTCTAGTTGATGGTGTATCAGATATTGGCTTCGTAGTTACGGCCTCTGATGTTTATAGTGCTCTCATTCACCTTCGAAAAAAGTTATCGCCTGGTTATGATCAATTATGTGATTTTTATTTATTACAAGCAAGTGATAAACTGCCGCAGTATCTACATTTGCTTTACCAAATCATTTTTAATTCTGGTATTGTCCCAGATTCTTTTTGTGTGGGAACATTGACTCATGTTCTGAAAAAAGATAAAGATAGCCGGCAATGTTGTTCCTATAGGTCTATAACAGTTCCTTCTGTTCTATATAAATTGCTAGAGCTACTAGTGATTAAGGACGTAAATAAGGCTTGTTCAACACCGGAGAACCAGTTTGAATTTAAGGAAGACTATAGTCAGGAACACGTGCATTATATACTTCCCAGCGTCCTGATGGATATAGAAAATGGTGGTGAGTTTGTCGTCCTTGCTGCTCACGATGTCTCACGTGCATTTGATTCTTTTGTGCACTCCCATCTGTTGTATAGTGCGCATCAGCAAAGTCTCAATCGTTCATTTGTGCGGGTATTTAAAAATCTGTATGCGAGATTATGGGTTGTCGAGAAAGTACCTACTCGTCATGGTTACGCAATGTGTAAAGCCCCAATACGAGTTTGGAAAGGAATCTGCCAGGGTGGAGTATCTTTGCCACCATTATATAATGATAGTTTGGTTGCACCCCAGAAAAAGGCTAGAATTAGTTTTTGTTTTTAAAGGTTTGGACCTTTCCATACTCAATTAAGCTGACGACATCCTGAATTTAAGTAGAACTGTATCGTCTGTTGAGGAGAACAATTTTAATGCTTCGAAGAATGAGGTTCTTGCTTTTGACAAATCTGTCGTTGATGTTGGATGCGAACAGTTAGAATTAGACTGTTCAGTTATCTGCTTGTAATACGTATATCGTTCTACCGATAGGAGACAGTTTAAAAACGACAAGGGCACCTCTTATCTCTCGTCTAAGTGAGAAACTTTGATAAACGTTTGGTATGCTAGTTCGCTGTTAAGCTTGCTACAGCAGGCGTATTCTCGCCCCTGTCTACAATGCTTTTGTGATGCCTCATGTCCATACATTGGCTCCATTTTAGAATTAAATAAAAGAAACAACTTTTTAAACTGAAAGTAAGGAGCGACATTAAAACTTAAAACGAACAGAAATTATTCCGTGTATGAAATGGGCTGTCCCCTCCTCAACGCCCCCCTCTTTACGCTAAAGTTTTTTATTGTTTTAAAAAGTAGAACTGTGACAAAGAGTCAAACTGTGACAAAGTGTTGTTTTTATTTGTGAGTGTCCTCATCTCTTTTTTTGTTTCTTTTGTCTTTTCGTCTACTCCATATTGAAACCCTTGTGCGTTTTTTGGGCAATAAAAATATTGATTGATTATAAAAAAAAACAATTCAAGATATTCCCAAGATATTCTTGTTTAAGAAAAACCAGAATTTCGTCATGTTAGTTTTTTTTTTTTTTTAGCTTGATTGCCTAAGTATCCTAAGGCTATATGGGACCATTGTTGTGGTTTGGAAGGAATTTTCACAAGCGCTATTTTATGCCTTAAAAAAGAATATAAAATTAGCAACATAGACGTGCCTCTTTTTTGTTCTATAATGTCTCCTTCTGGAGAGCCGCTATTCTGCAATTCTACCAAAATTGAGTTTAAAACGAAACGGGAAAAAGAACACACTTTATCCTTTGGTTCAATAGCAAACTCAAATAGACAATACAGTGCTAAAAAAGGCAGCTTGAACGACTTAATCTGCTGAACGAAGTCAGGAGAAGTCACTTTTTTTTAGAAAATTGCTTTCAAACTCTTCCTTGTGAGAAGATGCATATCTTACAGCTCCTTTTTTTTAGAAAGTGACGAATTTAACTAGATTAGAAAAGTTAATATCCAGTGCATTAAGCTTAACTAAAAGAGTGGAAATGATAAAATTAGAAAAAAATTCCAACACAACGGGCCTTCAAATCCATTATCAGTATTATTATAAAACTGGAGAAACTTTTAATTAGAATGATTCAGCTGTGACCTAAAATAGGTAGATATAATTTCAAGTACATGTTCAAGACTTTTTTAATAACTTTTTAAAATTTCTGCTCCATAAAATTTTAATTAATAAACAATGGAACATATTCTCTAAGGAATTCTATGTTAGCACTAACCCAAATGAATTTTCAGAAGAGTCCATAATTAAATTCTTTAAGAAAAATCGGAAAACTCGGCAATGAATCCCAACGCACGGATAGAAGTTAGGTCACCGTGCACTCCCATGAGATCTGCTTTAGAGATAAGACATTTGATTTGACAAAATATTAATAGATTTAATGAAGACCTCGGGATGTTCAAAGACCCCTCTCCCTATCCAACTATGATAAGATGTACTTTTGGATCACGCAGTGACTATATGCTGCATTTTCACAAATTAGACCTCGCCAAATAGAATGTATCCCTACTGATATAATGCCCATTGCAAAAAAACACAAAATACTGCCTAGAAACCTATTTTTGAATGAAAACTATATTTTTAACAAAAAAGACTTTCTATAATAGGTTTTAAAGATCCATTTCTCGTCCCATTCCCTCATAATATCCTCCTGCACCTTCCATTCCCAAACTTCTTCTCTTCACTGTGCCAGTTGCTCCCTCCTTAAAATATATACAAAACTTTTAAGTACTTAAAGCTGACTACAGAGATACAGTTTTTTTTTTAGTAATTCAGAACAAATATGCCTTTCAAATTTTTTGATAGCGTGCGTAGTAGAACTTTTAGCTTTTTTCTATTCAAACCAATATTTTTCGTTTTCTTTTTTCTTTTTTTGGAAAGAGTAGATAAAGATTTGCTGTTTCTTATGTAAAGAATATTTTGTCCTAGAACGAGGCATGTTACTGAATCATAAAAAAGTGAATTTTGTTAATTCAATTTCCCAGGTATTTTTGAACCAATCTGAAAGATGAGTACCCTTCTACAGAAGAGGAGACATCCATTCCCCCTCTAGGTGTTAATATTCTTAGAATTATTTCTAAAATTATCACCAAACATTAAAGCAAACATCAAGTGTTTGCTTTTGTTATTTCTATTTCTTCCTCAACCTCTCTGTTGTTCCCTGAACAAATTATTCCATTTGACCTAAATGAACAGGGCAAAGAAATCAGACACCATGGACAAGCGATCAGGGGTTTTATTGGTTGAGCGACACGAGGGGCAAACATCCCAATTCCAATTAACATCACCGTAGAGAAGATGACTTAGAGCTAAATTAGTATAGTGAAAAAATATTGAATAGAAACTTGCTTATGTAATATGTTCGCCTATACAAAACCTTGGGGTAGCATCAGCTGATGCTTTTGCTAATTATCCCTTTTATCTCTATTGAGAACTTAAAAAGGTAATAATTTCAAACTAGATTGTGGGTTATTACCATTGAGTCACCAAGTCGGTTATGTGCTGGCCGACAACTGCTTGGTATTACGAGTATGTAGCTCTCCAAATTTTTCGGCATCTTCAAATTAATGGTTTTTTTCTTACTTTGCAGCTTTAAGGTTGCTCTTATAATGTCTGCTTCTACATGACTAAGCAAAGTAAAGGTCGACCTTAGTTTCATGGTCTAAGATTTCTCTTACGAGTATTTTTATTGCACAGCAGTTTTTATTTTATATCCTAACTATAAAACACTAAATAAAAATAATAACCTTTTGAGATTTATTTCTGCTTCCCATAAAGAAACAATTACCGTCGTATCGATGATAAACCGGATGTCGATATCAATGACAGTTACCAGCCCTCATTGACGAGGGTAGCCCTCTTCATTTATTGGAAGAACAAAACCTAACTAAATTTATGTGATTAATTTCAAGCGAACAGAATCAGATTTGAAAAAAATATTTTATTAATGCAAGTAAATAACGTTATACGTTAAAAAGAGCGTATTTTAAGTAACAAACAGATTGTGCCACATTAAAGGGGTGTTTCTTGACATTTTACGCCACAAAGCATAAATATTGGCCCAAAGAAGGTCAAAATAGCCTGAGTGTAGAAATTCTAAGACAGCCAATCAGTTTGCCAGAGGGAGATCTTCAGTCCCCCTCTTGACAAAGCAAAGCAAAGTGAAAGCTTAAGGAAGTAGGAAGTAAAACCTATATTTAATGTGATGAGAGATCCGAATAAACGACAGAAAACTAAAAACAGACACCTACTTTCCCAGAAATCTTATAAATACCATTTAACTTCTCCAGTTTTGTGCCAGAGATAGAGATATTCAGATTTAATGAAAGTTACATCATTAACAATCGTAAGTTTTTTTGTTTTTTTTTTATTGAACAGAGCATATTCAAGTATATCTAGGTTTCCTTTTTTAAAACTAGTCTCTCGTTAGCTTTTCAAACTGTTGACACATCTAAGATCCCTCATCCATGTATACCAAATTACTTTGGAAGCTCCTTGTGGTGCTGAGAAATTTAGCTAATGGGACCTCGTATTTGAGACTGTCAGCCGACGTTGAGAGTCGTAAAATGAAATTTCTGGTATCGAACGTCGTTATAGCTCTAATTTATAGTGAGCCAAAGGTGAACGTCTTGCTCATAACCCACAAAAATATTGTCATGCCCCAAAGGCGGTGCCTGTACCCCACGTTGGGAATCACGGTCTTATGGTTAAAGATTAGCCTAGCCGATTGACTGTTTTGGACACTTGAAAGGAACTGATTTAAAATGGGGATTTATAAAGATGATTTTAAATAATAAAAGTGAATCATCCCACACTCATTTGCGATCAAGTTTAGATTTTTAAATTTAAGCCCGATCTGATTGAATTTGTGATCCGTTTGTTTAAAAAAATTTCATTTTCATTAGAATTTCTGTTTGTTTTATGCTTCACATTTCCACTAGAATTGATTTCCATCAGTCTGGGGGTTTGCTATCATTAATCGGACAAAGACATATTTTAAACATAAGCAAGTAAATATGTCATTTTAAAAAGTTGATAAAACCCCCATGGCGAAGTAAAGTTTTTGCGAATTAAATAAATAAATAACATGATATAACTATCATTTGAAGGAATTTTAATAGAAAAGTGTGGTTTGTTCGCCATTGTGGAACTGTCTAAGTAGCCGTAAAAGGATGAAGAAAATTAGATTTACGACAAACTGCAATCTGCAAAGTATGAAATGTTGCAACAAGCTGTCGTGGTTATTGACATTGAAATTACTAGGCGAAACTCTAGTCTAGGAGAACAGTTAATAGAAAATTAAAACTGTTTTTTTCATTTACTTTCAAATTAACTCCATAGCTACTCAGCGACACATTTCAATTTTAGATGATGTTTCATAAATAAAGATCGCAGGTAAAGCAACTTCTAAAACAACCTAAAAACCTTATTTTCTCTCCTGTACTTATGAAAACATCAGTAACGACTTTAATTTTTGACTTGGCGAGACAATACAGCTTCTAGTGAAAAATAAGTTGACTTCCACCAAACATAGAAACCTAAAATAAATGGCTTAGGGGGGAGACACCAGATGATTTTGGATGGCATGCGGGGAGGAGCGAAACTGCCAAACACTGTTTTTGCTTTAATTGGTTTCACCACAGCATTCCTTTGAATCCTTTGATCAATCTTGGGAAATAACTTCTTTCCAATTTTACTGGCCTCTGTACAGGTATAGATGGAACATCTTACTGGGTCATATTGCGGCCACTGTTGACATATCTAAGATCCCGTATCGATGTATACCAAATTACTTCAGAAGCTCCTTGTGGTTTTGAAAAATTTAGCTAATGGGTCCTTGTCTTTGAGACTGTCAGCCGACGTTGAGAGTCGTAAAATGAAATTTTTGGTATTGAACGTCCTTAAGGATCTAGCTGGGTCATATTACGGCCACTGTTGCCACATCCAAAAACCCATATCGATGTATACCGAATTCCTTCAGAAGCTCTTTGTGGTGCTGAGAAATTTAGCTAATGGGATCTTGTCTTTGAGACTGTCAGCCGACGTTGAGAGTCGTAAAATGAAATTTTTGGTATCGAGCGTCCTTAAGGCTCCAAAGTGAGCCAAAGGGTGAACGTCCTACCCATGACCCAACAAAATATTGTTATGCCCCATCGGTGGGGCCTGTGCCCCACGTTGGGAATCACGGGTTTAGGGTTAAAGTTTAGCCTAGCAAATTGACTGTTCTGGACACTTGAAAGGAAATGGTTTAAAATGGAGATTTATAAAGATGATTTTAAATAATAAAAGTAAATCGTCCCACTCTCATTTGTGATCAAGTTTAAATTTTTAAACTTAAACCTGATCTGATTAAATTTGTGATCTGTTCGTTTAAGAATCTGTTCGCACGTGTACATGTGATCTGTTCGCACATGCTCAGGGCTGCTATTTCTCGCAACCCTGAGTACATGCTACACTTAATGAAATAGTGCTAAAATAGCACTTTCATGGGCTATGGGTGGCGTCCAAGATTGCAGCCAAGCACGTATGCAAAAACTTCCTTTGGATGTAGCAACACATTCTGGGGAAGACACAAATTTCAAAAACGCATTAACAATGGAGAGTACAAGAAGCTGTAGGAAAAATTGCAATTCCCTCAATGTCTCTGAGGGAGGACAAGCTGGAGGACTTTGACTCTGCACACTTACCTGATTGTGATCAGGTATCTGATCACAATCAGACTTAACTCTGAGGACCTTAATCAGACTTATCAGGACCTTGACTCTGCACACTTAACCTGATTGTAGACACCACCCTTGTTGGCGGCCCTACTTTAGGCGGAATTGACAAATTGTTGCTTTAGGCGGATATGACAGCAGCTGCTTAAAGCTAGAATTAGCTCACATGAATTTCTTCTTGATGAATATAATCTATTTATTATTTGTTTATAAGCAACAGTCCCAGCATCAGGCCAAATTACCTATTATTATTTTACATTAAGATAATTATCAAATGAAAAATTATATGCATAGCTTAGCTAACGAAGACAGATGGAAATTCTACGTGACATTAATCTATCACAACTCTGGAAATTATTCTCAAGTAAATTTTTTTTTGTGAAAGATGAGTTTATTAATATAAATAACAAAACAGAACAAGCAAATGGCCCGAGAATAATTTTTTTTTGTGAAAGATGAGTTTATTAATATAAATAACAAAACAGAACAAGCAAATGGCCCGAGAATAATTAGCCTATAGTCCCCTTCTATTCCGTTGTTTAAACTAGTTCAAGCAAATTAGAGTTAGTTAAATAAAATATACGAAAAGGTAACCAGATAGAAGAATTTTTACTGATAAGCTTTCAGATGTTCATTGCCTAAGCTATGAATAAAGCTCATCATTAATCTAAGTTCTGACTGAAGCCGGTAAATTTCTTAAAGGCCTATTCACACTAAATTTTACTAATACCAAGATTTAGCTAGCACTAACTTGAGAAGATCCAGTTTTCGTAAAATTTTCTAAGTGGCGGAAAAAATCCATGGCAACTTCTGCTGAGCTCAAATTAGCGCTAGCTAAATCCCGCTATTAGCAAAATTTCATCGTAAACGGGACTTAAGCAAAAATAAACAAGCACATTTGATACGTGAATTATAGTTGATATGGCTGATGAAAAGTGAATTTTACTGAAGTCTTCTTGGAAAATTTCTAGAAAAAAATTACTCCTTAGAATTCGAATCTGGAAAAAAAATGTAATATCTTTAGCAGTGTTTAAATACGAAGCTTTCATTTACTTTTAACAAAACCTGGCCTGCTCAAGAAACATTTTTTTCAGCTTCAGTCTGTTAATAAAGCACACCAAATATTCAACAGTGCGATGTTTTATCAAGAAACGGCTGCCGAAGCACCAGCCGACTATTGTCAGAACGATAGATTTATTGTCTGAATGGATTACACATAATACAGAAAAAGTATTGCAATACATGAGCAGACATATACCACTAAATGTCATAAACAGGTTGGAGAAGGTCTAAATAGCCTGATTTTGCCTACTGGCAAGCATGGTAGGAAATAGTTACTAGTGGTATGGAAAAGAGGTGTAAGAATTCTCGCTAAAACACAGCCGTCCTTTGGTTTATCATAAATAAATACGTCTTTGGACAAGACTAAGCATGGGCACTGTTCTGTTTTTCTGAAGAAACAGAAACAAAAATAAAAAGGGCTTGAATGAAACAGAACAGGTCAACAAAAAACAGAAGAACTGTTTTATTGCTGTTCTGCATTTTTTTAAACAGAAAAAAGCTGTTAAAACAGCTGTTTTTCGAATATCTAAAACTTCAAGAAGAAAAAAAATGTAAATAATAAGATTTGGCTTATTATCAAAGAATTAATAATGAAATCAGCTGTTCAAGCCTATATTGCTTTCACGTGAAATAATCGGCAATCAAAAATGCCTGTTCGCAAGACACACTAGCAATAGGTACCCTAAGATGGGCTATAAGAATATGCTCTAGAATTTAGAGCGATTTCTGGCAGCTCTGGAAAGATTTCTTCGTTTTGAGTACAGAAAACGAATAAGTCTCTAATCTGAAAACATTAACTTTCTATTCACTTAGTATTCTCTTAGTACTCTCAGTTTTTAGTACTTAATACTTAGTACTTAGTACTTTCTATTCTCTTTCTCGTCTCTCATTAACTTTTCATCAGGATTGTCACTTGCGGTAACAGTTTTGAGAAAATGTAGCACAATTGCAGCATTTTTTCCGCAGAAAAAAAAACAGTTTTTAAATAAATTATCGAAAAACTGTCAATGCACACAAGCATCGCCATCCTTTCTTTATGGTTATTTTCTTCCATTTTCCCGTTCCTTTTCTCCGAAAATACGCTTTTATGTTTATACAGCATCTCCTCGAAATTCCCGGTAATACATACTAGTTATTTGAGACATTTTGAGAATACAATAATTTTCGTCACCAAATTATGGAATCAGCTCAAAATCATTGGTCTTTAAGCAGAGCCCATAGTTGCTTTGGCAGGGGGCAGTCTCCCCCTCCAGACCATGCTTTCTCTGTCTCTCATCCTGATGTTCGTAAGCCATCTTAAACAAAAGCATAAAAGAAGAAAAATGCACGGGGAAATGACGCTTCTTACAGCCAAGCAAAAAATGTTCGTCACTTTACGGCTTAAAACAGCCTTTCAAGATTAATTTTTCCTCGCCAATGTGTGTGTGAGACAAATCAAAAGAAAAATTCATGGTTTAAGGGTACTTAGCACATTTTTGACAAAATAGCTATTATAAAAGACAGAAACAGAACAGATCAGGTAAATAAAAATCAGGTCATCTGTTTCTGTTCTGTCTTCTTTTTTTTTTGCCTGAGCCGAACAGAAACAGGTACCTTGAAAACAGAACAAAAACAGAAAAAGGAAACAGTGTCCATGCGTTTAGTCAAGACTAAGCCTTAATTTTATCATAAGACGTTATCAAGATTAGTTAAAATGCTTTCTAATTGTTAATTCCCACTAGTCAGCAGAAAGGATGTTTATAAGGGGAGAGGTCCAACAACCAGAGCACCCTTTCACTGAATTTATATCAGGCCTGATGCAACAGCAATGGTCCCATGGTTTTAAGATCCAGGAAGACAAACCTTAAAACAACTTCAATGGGAGGGTTAGGACCCCAAAGCTATTCCCTAAATTAAGGACTAATTCTTTTTCAGTTTATGAATTCAGAGGTCTCAGGCTATCTATTCAAATTTTGAATATTCCACTTGACTCCTTACAATTTAGTCTTTTTTATAAGTACATCCTCCCTTTCTCAGTTTGTTACTCGTGGAAACCGTCAAGAAATCATGAGAAATAGCTTGCATTTGGCGTTTGAGACTGTAATTGAAATAAATAAGCCACTAAGGATCTTGGGAAACTTATTTCCTTTTAAAAGTGAAAAGTAGCAATGCTCTTTTTATAATTCGCTGTTGCAAGCTTGTCAATAGGAGAATAGCTCTTTATGGGGCTTCGGCAAGGAACACTAAAACACAGGTAAAACTAATAGTATTAATAATCAAACAGTTCGTGGTAACGAACTGTAAATAAGTAGCGACCAGGTTCAACAGTAACTGAAACTCTAGAAAACAGAATTTTCACATAAAAAGATATATCAAAAGAATTGGCTTATTATGCTGATTCCATGAACATAAAATTCATTAAGCTTAGCGTTTATTAAGCCTAAGCTTATTAAGGTTAGATTACGAGCCTCAGAAAATTTGCCTAGTTTTCGAAAAAGGGGGGAAAACACCTTCTAAACGTCAAAGAATTTTCATAAATCACACCATCAGATTCAGCGTATCAGTGGACCCAATTATAGGAGGTTTCAAGCTCTTATCTACAAAAATGCGGCATTTTGTATTTTTTTTTCCAGAAAAAAGAACACAGATGCGTGTCTATTTGTTGTTGTTTTTTTCCGAGGGGTAATCGTATGGAGCCAGTGGTCCTAGAGCATCAGGAAACGGCTGATTTGAAGGGAAATTAAAAGTTCTAATGCTCTTCTTAAGCGATCAAAAAGAACAAAGGGTAGCTAGCCCCCTCCCATGTGCTTTTTCCCAAAAATAACTCGATCAAAATGTTGAAATAGCAGTTTTGTTCAGTATTGTTGAAAGGTCCCAAAACTATCCCTTGGGATATAACATGATCCCCCACAGCCCCTGAGAATAGGTCTTTAAGTTTAAAAATTTCCCATTTTTTCCGTATAGTATTTTTATTGGGAAGTATACAGATATTTTTGGGCGTGAGAGGATTTTGTGCTTGGGTTGCATTTCCATGGGGATAATTTTCCGTGGGGATGGATTTCTTTTTAACTTTTTAAGCTGGGGGGGGGATTTGACAGAATTCCGACACGAAATTCTTTTAATTTGTCTTACTTTCTCTTTGTCAAATCACCTCACATGTGAAGACGTTCCAGGGGAATTTTCTGGGGGAAATTTACAGCGTGTTTTGACTTCCAGCAAAAAATTCCATGGAAGGGGGGATTTCCGAAGTGATCAGAAAAACGATTAGATCTTAAAGTCTTTTTTCAAATGAAAGTATGCTTAGGATAGCTTTTCAGACTGAATCATCTGCAAGAAATTTTACGGGGGGGGATAATCTGTGAAGATGGAATCGTACGGATGGCATTTTAAGGAAATGTGTGTTTTTTTTTTTGGGGGGGGAGGAACTTTCCTCAGAGGAGTTGCCCGTGATGGGAGGGAATTTTTCAAAGTGGGTGAGCCGGATTTACCGGTATTATTAGAAAAACGACCAGAAATATTTTTTTTTAAACAATTTTTTTTCAACTGAAAGTAACAAGTAAAAAAGTTGTTCCTTATATAAAGGAGTTGCCTCCCTCCTTGGTACCAGTTATTTTCGCTAAAGTTTAACTTTGTGTCCGATTTTTGTAAGAACGACTCCTGAAACAAAAGGGCAGTTTAATTGTTTAATGGAATAAAAACTTTCTTAAAAGTGCTAAAAACTTCAGCGTGAAGAGCAAGGTATTGAGGAGGGGGCAGTAATGTGAATTATATATTTATATAGAAATTAAGATTTTTCACAGGTTAAATTTTTAGTCCACTGAGGGTAAAATGTTTCGTAAAGACAATCTTTCGTTTTCTCGTAAAATATAGGAACAAAACATTTCCCCGAGGAGGGGGAGAGATAAATGACATTCAGATTAAAACAGATCATAAAAATCCTATAATTGGTGTCGGAACGAAAAGCTTCATGGGGAAGAGGCCAAAGCTGACCCCAAGAGAGATAACAACGAGCTATAATCATGTCCAGAGCCAAATGGCACATCTCGAGCATAAGAAAAGATAATAGCTCACAAGACAAAACAAGACAAAACATTATAAAATAGAAGACACTTTTTGCAATGGCATATAGGAAACAATGCAAAATGATAATAAGAAAAATTGTAGTTTTGTGAAAAAACGGAACAGAGCAATGAGACGTAAAAGCGTTGAAAATTCATGCATTGACATTGGAGAACAACATCATTTTTTCGACACCCAACAAAAAATTATTGACACCCGAATCGTTCAAATATATAAAAAATTACGCAACCCCAGAAGATTTTACCCGTCAAAAACCAAACCACTGGCCATAAACTTTGACGATTCTTGTTTTCATATCACTGGATATAGTGACAATTATTTAGATAATTGTGTATATTTTCATAGGTCATCACAAAACCGTGTTTTTTGTCTTGTGAAAACTGTCGGTTTTTAAACTGAGTCCCCCTCCCCCGCGGAATATTATCGTTTCCCAATCAGTTACTCTGAAAAGCGATAACACCTTACAGCTGTAGGAGAATGACGCAAAGAGAAAACTAAAGTCTACAAAAACCGGGAAATCGCACCTATGGGTACAAACCTCCGATGGTGAAGTTGCTCGATGGTGCGGTCTTTTAAGGTTTAATTATATGGCCGTATCTTTTACGTTTATCTTTTTTCTGTCATCAAAAAAAGGGCTCATGGTTTTCCTCTGTCATACTTCTAATATTGTTGAATCATGTGTCATCGTATGTTCTCTTGAGGCAATATCTTGCCCACTATCAACAGGGCTGTCTTCTCTTCCTCACAAATATATATATATAAAAATAAGTTGTCTGTGTGTGGATCTGTGTGTGGATCAGGTGGCGTCATGTTTGTCCGCATATGACGTCTGAATTATTTCACACTAATACAAAAGAAGAAAAAAACTAAAAAAGGTAAAAACTACAAAAAAAACTAAAAAGAAAAAAAAACTAAAAAAGCTAAAAAACTAAAAAAAACTAAAAAAAGGTAAAAATCTAATAACTAAAAAAAAACTGAAAAAAATAAAAAAAGGCAAAAACTACAAAAAAAATAAAAACTAATAAAAAAACTAAAAAAGCTAAAAAACTAAAAAAACTAAAAAAAACTAAAAAAAGGTAAAAAACTAAAAAAAACTAAAAACTAAAAAAGAAAAAAACTAAAAAAAAGGAAAAAACTGAAAAATAAAAGAGAAAAAGAAAACTAAAAAAATATGAATAAATATATATAAAAATAAGTTGTTTGTGGGTTATGTCTGTCTGTCTGTCTGTCGAGTGACGTATTGTTTGTCCGCATATGACGTCTGAATTATTTCACACTAATACAAAAGAAGAAAAAAAACTAAAAAAGGTAAAAACTACAAAAAAAACTAAAAAGAAAAAAAACTAAAAAAGCTAAAAAACTAAAAAAAAACTAAAAAAAGGTAAAAAACTAAAAACTAAAAAAAACTGAAAAAACTAAAAAAAAGGCAAAAACTAAAAAAAAACTAAAAACTAATAAAAAAACTAAAAAAGCTAAAAAACTAAAAAAAACTAAAAAAAGGTAAAAAACAAAAAAAAACTAAAAACTAAAAAAGAAAAAACTAAAAAAAAGGAAAAAACTGAAAAATAAGAGAAAAAGAAAACTAAAAAAATATTAATAAACATAAAAAATATAAATATAAATATAATATAAATTAGCAATCAACAAAGCACCGAGACACAAATGACGACCGGGACACAGGGAGTATAAATGACGACCAGGACATAAGTAAAAAAAAAAAACTAAAAAAACTAAAAAAATGGTAAAAACTACAAAAAAACTAAAAACTAATAAAAAAACTAAAAAATCTAAAAATCTAAATAAACTAAAAAAGAAAAAAAAAAGGAAAAAAATAAAGGAGAAAAACAAAACTAAAAAACGAATGTATATACAGACCGGGACACCGGGATACAAATGACGACCGGGACACAGGGAATATAAATGACGACCGGGACACAGGGACACAACTACAATGGGGACGCCGGGGGGCATAGGGGGATATAAATGACGACCGGGACACCGGGACACAAGGAATATAAATGACGCCCGGGACACTCAAAGAGAAATCACAGACTGGAACACCGGGACACAAATGACGACCGGGACACAGGGAATATAAATGACGACCGGGACACAGGGACATAACTACAAAGGGGACGCCGGGGTGGACAGGGGGATATATAAATGACGATGGCGACTCAGGGAATGGTCGATTAGCAATCACCATCAACAAAGTTCAAGGGCAATCATTAGAATCATGAGGTATAGATCTGAATACGGATTGTTTTCCCATGGACCATTATATGTTGCATGCTCAAGAGTCGGTAAACCTGACAATCTATTTATATGCACAGACAATGGGACAGCAAAGAATGTTGTATATTCGCAAGTTTTACGTAGTTAAAAACACACATATATATATATATATATATATATATATATATATATATATATATATATATATATATATATATATATATATATATATATATATATATCTATATTCACAGGTGGGACATACGGACACAACTACAATGGCGCGTAACTAATATGGCGCGTAACGACTTACGCGCGCGGGGGGGCTTGTTATCTATAGAAATGATGAGACTCATATACGCAGGAATAAAAACCAGATAACACGTTACAGCTGTAGGAGGATGATACACAGAGAAGACTAAAGTTTACAAACATAGGGGAATCACCTATGGGTACAAACCGCCGGTGGTGAAATTGCTCGTTGGTGTGGTCTGCACCAACACCAAAGCGATGGTAGATTGTACAATGGCACAGGAAAAACAGTTACACTTTCTCAAATGACACATAAAAACAATCGCGTTTTGCCCAATGACACAGAAAACAATGTCTTCTTGTGGTGATAGTAAAAGCAATGAAACATACATATTTTGTAATGCCACTTTTGGTGCTAGCAGATCCTTCAAAAGCGGGAAGAAACGGATAGCGGCTACCCAATTTGATCAAAATTTTCGTTTTGATTTTTTCTTGCTTATATTTGAGTCGGAAGGGGGCGCTGTAATTTATTTTTCCCCGGGCGCCATCCTAGGGATGGCTCTGAGTGTTGACAGAAAAATCAGACACGAAACACGAGGACCAAATACTCTTTTAGCAAACTTTCTGGGCAGTTTTTGCTGCCCTTATCCAAATTTCAGGAACACGTGACAACAACAGGGTCAGTTTCCAAGTGCGATCTGCTTCGAATGAATATGGAGCAAGCGTCACATCAATTCGCTTGAAACACTTAAGCAAATTTTATGATTGGATACATGAAACGTTCTGATCCATGCCCATCCCCCCCAAAAAAAACAAAAAAAAAGTACTATCTAATCCGTAAATTAAGTTTGATGGGAAAAGATGCAAGACTGTCCCTCGACCGATTAAGGTTCTCTGTGGACTTGTTTAGTCGTTTCTGATCCTAAAGGGTTTTGGCGATCAGCACTTATTTGATTCCATAAAAGCTTGTTTTAGTGAGAAGTAGAAATCCGTTCGGAACATATCCTTCCCCCACCCAAAAAAATTATTCAATGTTTTAATTTAATTCATCTTTTCTATGATTTATGCTGTCAAAAGTTTTAATTCTTATGTACCTTCCTGTTTGAAAGGACACTGTTCTGAATATATTAATGCGGTAACAGTCTAGTTTATGCCCCTTCTTGACTAAAACCTATAATAACAAGATTCTTACTTCATTAAATTCAGAAGATTTCCATTTACATTATATTCAGGCCTATTTCCAGTATAGCTACAACCCTACCCCCAGCTACCTCCTTAATGCCTGGATGTTGTCTTATGCTGATTTCCTAATTGTCTGAGTTTTATTTTAAAAAAATTTCAAATTAGTATTAATTGACATTATCAACTAATTGTTGATTAGAAATAAGCAAGAAAAAAACAATGCAAAACCAATCAAATAAGTAAAGCTTGAATATGGCCTAAGGCCATATCTGGCCTTTTAGGGGGTGGATGGTGTTAAAATGGAAACACCTCTGAAAAGATAACAGAAATAAATTTCGTAACTTGTATATTATTCAGAACAAACTCAATAATTGAAGAGCTGGTTAGATTAAGTTTGGTATTGGATATAGTGCACCCTACATCCCCTAATGTGCAAATATATAGCTCAAAGTTTTGATAAAGCTAATGAAATAAAACAAAATGTTATGAAAATATAGTACTTTATTAGGAAAACTGTAAAATTACAACTTAGAATTATGTACCCAGAAAGTCATGTTGTGTCCATTGTCGCACTGTTTTGTTGTGGGCAGCAACATTCTTATACTGGCAAAACATAATTGCCTCTATTTCAGTCTTTGGCAAATCCCAAAACTTTATTTCAAAATCCATTTTCAGACTCTATCTTCCATCACTATGCGAAGCAAACTGAATTGAATTTTGTCTTTGTCCGAATTTCCGGGCACTTCATCCATCCATTCAAAACAAGTTCATCCATCCATTATGCCTATACAACTATTTCAAATATATATTTTTAGTCATGTATGGGTATTTAGTTGAAACAATAGAGTAAAGTATAGTAAAATACATCAGAAATTTGTAATTTGGGCTGTATTTTTGCATATTAGAAGGGGTTGTGGTGGAGTAAAGTGAAGCGTTTTTAGGAATATTATGAACAAGTATTTAGGATT
>NC_088877.1:34131085-34164929 GCF_032884065.1 Artemia franciscana | reverse complement strand
TTTCTAGCATTTTTTAAAAATACAATGAAAAAATAAATAAGAAAAGTTTTTTCTACTGAAACTAAGGAGCAGCATTAAAACTTAATATGAACAGAAATTATGATGCATATGAGGGGTTCACCTCCTCGTAATACCTCGCTCTTTACGCTAAAGTGTTTTTAGTAATTTCAACTATTTATTTTACGGCCTTTGTGATTCAGGGGTCATTCTTAAGGAATTGGGACAAAATTTAAGCTTTAGTCTCAGGAACAAGGTATTGACGAGGGGGTGAGCCCCCTCATATACGTAATAAAAACATACAAATATAGAAGGTCGTTACGTAAGTTAATTTGTAAGTTACGTTCGTTTTTTACTAATGTAAACGTTCGTAAAAATTAAAAGTTCTTGTTCCCTTTTTAAGTAATCAAAAAATTGAAGGGCAACTAGGCCTCCTCCCCCACTCCTTTTTTCTCAAAATCTTCCGAGTTTCTTACAGTTTTAAAAAGTAGTGTTAAGAGAAAGAGTCAAACTTTAGCGTAAAGAGCGGGGTGCTGAGGAGGAAAAGCCCCTTTCATATACGGAGTAATTTCTGTTCGTTTCCAGTTTTAATGTTGCTCCTTACTTTCATAAAAAAACTTGTTTTTTATCTAATTATATAAAGAAAAAAACACGTTAAAACGAAAAAGAGGAAGATTATACATGTTTTATGGGAATGAATATAATGCTCAAACTTAGGGTTGATGCTCAAATCAGTAAGCTATAAAATATGTTTTCAGAATAGTATTTCGATCCGGAGGAAATGCTAAAAAAGCATATATCCAACTCTTTTTAAGCTATTCATTGAAAATAAATTCCCATAAAGACGTTTTTGAAGAAAAGCAATAGTCATATTGAACTTACGATCAGTAGAAATAAATTCATTTAATAATTGAAACTCAAAACAACCAGAAATTACTATTAAAGAGTAAACCCAAAACAAACAGCAATTAAGTAAACAATCATAGCAAAAAAACATACAACAGGTGCTAATGTAGATTAATAAATTATAATAAATTTAATAAATTAATCTTAAACCGATTTAAACTGAAATTGAATGTACAAATCAAGCTTAAATCGAACAAATTTCACTACAAACAGGAATTTGGTTACCGTCCCCTTCCCTAATTGTAAAATTATAAAGCCTATTGCGTAATTGGCGCCTTACTGAAAAGGAATTATATCACAAATATTTTCTTTTGTACTTGTTACAACATTAAAAATAAAAATTACAGTGAAATAAAATCTTGAACTGGTGAACTTTCAGTAATTAATATCACTATATATCGAATGTTCAGTTTGATTTTATTAGTTCCTTCCAAGACTGTTTAAGACACAGTAAAGTGCCAGTGAATCAGTAGGCATTAGACTTTACAGTTAGGAAAGAGCAGTAGCCAAACTCTTATTTGTAGTGATTTTTGTTCGTTTTAAACTTGATATGCATATTCAACTTAAGCTATACTATCCAGTTTTCAATTATAATATCATTTTAAGTTATAAAAAATACTATGATACCTGCTTAAGATATATTAACGCTTTAAGCTAAATAACGTAACGTGACGTAGAATAGCGTTATTGTATTCGAAAATAACGTAACATTTGTAACTAATTTATAACTTTAAAATTTTGGAGTAAGACTGGCTAACTATTAATATTGCTGGACAAAATTAAAGAAACTGATTTAAATTAATTAGTTTGATACCCTAAAAATTAAATTAAAAGTTTAGTTTCATCCAAGGAAAACAGAGAGTTTACTTGTAAAAGTGTTGTGACTCAAAAACTTTCGTTCCTTTTACTGCTTTAAAGTTTCACACAAAAGAAACAAAACAGTCTCGCAATTTTCTTGCCGGTTCAAAATTTGACATAGCAACAAAATTACATGCAACAATAGATAAAATGACTTACATTACAGCGATTACAACACCCAATGGTGAACGATAAAGGATTAGACTTCATTATTTGTAATATATTTTTTATATATAAGAGACTCTTTATATAATTTACACTTCACAGCTTGTGTAATAATTTAAAGCCATAAAACTATAGTGCCATATTGTAGTATTTTCGCTTAATAATGAAAAATGCGAATTTTTTTGAAATGTGCAACTACCTCTACAGAATTAATCGGAGAAAAATTATGCTAATGAAATATTTTCGCTTATAATTTCAAATCCCAAGTATGTGTATATAAGTAAAAAAAAATTGACACTATTTGAAGACGACCCAAAATCATGGCCTGGCATTTTATCAAGCCCAGAACCTCTTGAATTCACAAAGGATCGACGCTTTTCCGCTTTAGAACTCAGAAACATCCTTTCGGTTATTGTCTCCCTCCCTCCCTCAAAAACATTTTTACTAACATTTTACTGAATATTACAGTTTTTTTTATCGAATTTGAAATTATCCCCTCCCAATCTGCAGACATTAAAAAAGATGAGAAGCCACTGTAAAAAGTTACAAAAAGTAGATTTAAAATCCTTCGAATATAAAGTCAGATTCTATCGCTTGTTGTTGTGTTAAGGAAATAATAAAATACTCATCTCAAAATATATAAAATATTTAAAAACAAGATAAAAGCCTAATAGACGAGCCGAAATCGTGGCTGGGATTGTATCAATCCTATGCGAATTTTCCAGTATCCTGTTCTGCTCCAAAAGCAGGGGTGTTGGAGCCTATAAACATAATCTTTTGGTTATTGCCCTCCTCCCTCACTCGAAAAATCTTCTAATTACTATTTTCGTGCATATTACTATTTACTTCATCGGTTTCAAAACCACCGCCCGTCTTCCTCGATCTGCACATAGAAAAATGATGAAAAACCGCTTAGAAAAGCTAGCACAAAGTAGACTTGAAGCGGTTGAATATAGGGCCAGATTCCATTTGTTGTTGCTGGGTTCGGGAAGTAATAAATATATGACAGTAAAATACTGAAGAATGGGGAAATTAAAACATGGGAACCCATTGTAAAAGTCTGATGGTGAAGTATTGACTAACGTCGGTGTATCACAAAATACTCCTGAAGGATGGGCACAGGAGTTTTGACTATGTAGGCACACCAATTTATTTAGAAATCCGGAAAATGTGCTTATTTACAAATAGAAAAACAGATATCCTAAGATTTTTTTTCATAGGTTTACGTTATAGACGGCAATGCTGAAATGTGGGATAATACCAAACTACACCAGCTAAATTTATCTTTTCTATTAGTAATAGAGCCATTTCGGCAAAGTTTTATTAAAGCCTTGTTTTAAGGACCTGAGTTTATAATTGAAAAAAAGAAACGATGGAAAGCATTTAGCTTGGGTAAAATAATAAACCCCTATAAAAAAGAAAGACCAAGGTAACTGTAGAGCTAATACACCATATTTTCTCTTTTACATCATATTTGGTCTCGGTCCCTCGTTGTTTTTTCTTCTCTGTTTTAATCAAAACTGGCTAAATATCTAAAAACCTATGTAGCAAACAAATACTCTTTAAGGTTTAGTTTTGAATCGATTTTGTAATTAATAGAAAAGCCAAGCTTCTATATAGGACAGGCGTGTTATTGGGTGCCTGTAGGTTTTCTACAGAAGTCTCATAAGCTGTTGTTTGTTATCAGTATAATAGTCATGCACAATCGATTCAAAACTAAACATAAAGAGTATTTGTTTCCTACATAGGTTGTTAGATACCTCTTTTCATTAAAACAGAGAAGAAAAAATATGGTGTAATTTAGGTCTGCAGTTAGCTTGGTCTTACTTTATTATAGGGCTTCATTATTTTATCCAATTTAAATGCTTTCCATCGTTTTTATTTCAATTATAAACTCAGGTATTTAAAACAAATTTTATTAAAACTTTGCCAAAATGGCTCTATTACTAATAGAAAAGATAACTTTAGCTAATGCAGTTTCGTATTATCCCACTGTTCAGCCTAAACCTAAGAAAAAAAAGAATCTTAGGATATGTATTTATCTATTAGTAATAAGCACATTTTTTAGATTTCTACATAAATGATGAGCCTAAATAGTCAAAAATCATGTTCCATCCTTCAGAAGTATTTTGTGATACACCGACATTAGTTAATATTTCACCATCAGATTTTAACAATGGGTTGCCTTGTTTTAACTACCCTATTCCTCAGTATTTAGCGCCATAATTTTAATACTTCCCGGACACAGCAACAACAAATGGAATCTGGCCCTATATTCAAACGCTTTAAATTTTCTTTGTGCTAGCTTTCCTAAACTGGTTTTCGTCCTTTTTCCGTGGGAAGGGCGGTGGTTTTGAAATCGATGAAGCAAATAGTAATATGCACTAATTAAGGGATTAGAAGCTTTTTTGAGTGAGGGAGGAAGGCAATAACCAAAAGGTTATGTTTATAGGCTCAAATACCCATGTTTCTGGAGCCGAACGGGAAATTGAAAGATTCGCATTGGATTGATAGAACTCCAGCCACGATTTAGGCTTCTATTAGGAAGACAATTAACAAAAGGGTGTTTCTGAGTTCCAAAACGGAAAAAATGTCGATCCTTAGTAAATTTAGGAAGTTCTGGGCTTGATTTTGGGTCATCTACGAATAGTGTCAGTTTTTTTCTTACTTTTATGCTCATACTCGGGATTTGAAATAATACGCGAAAAGATTTCATTAACATAATTTTTCTCCTATTAATACCGCTGATGTAGTTGCATATTTTAAAAAAAATCACATTTTTCATTTGGAGCGGAAAAAACTACAATACGGCACTATAATTTTATGGCTTAAAATTACCAACAAGTTGTGAAGTGTAAATTGTATAAAGATTCTTTTATTCAAAAAAAATTATATTACTAGTAATGGAGTCGGAGCCTTTATCGTTAACCATTGGGTATTATAATCGTAGTAATGTAAGTCAGTTTATTCGTTGTTGCATTTAATGTTGTTGCTATGTCAAACTTTGAACCGGCAAGAAAAACGCAAAACCCTTTTGGCTCTTTTGTGTGAAACTTTAGAACAGCGAAAGGAGCGAAAGTTTTTGAGTCGGAATATTTTACAAGTAAATTTTCTGGTTTCCTTTGATGAAACTATTAATTTAATATTTAAGTTATTAAATTAATTTATTTAAATTATATTGTTTAATTTTTGTTCGGAAATATTAATAGTTTACCAGTCTTACTCCAGAATTTTAAAACAAATGTTCTGTTATTTTTGAGTACAATAACGCTATTCTACGTTACGTTACGTTATTTAACTTAACGCCTTTAGGTCATTTTAGGACACAATATATCATAAGCAGGTATCATAGAATTTTTTATAACTTTAATTTATATTATAACTGAAAATTGAATAGTATAGCTTAAAGAGAATATACAAATCAAGTTTAAACGAACAAAAATCAATACAAATAAGAGTTTGGCTAAAACCCCTTCCCTAACTGCAAAAGTCTAATGGCTACTGATTCATTGGGACTTTACTGTATCTTAAACAGTCTTGGAAGGAACTAATAAAATTAAAGTGAATATCTATATATATAAAAATTTGATATATAATGACATTAGTTGCTGAAAGCTCACCAGTTCAAGATTTTATTTCACTGTAATTTGTATTTTTTATGTTGTAATAGGTACAAAATAAAATATTTGTAATAGAATTCTTTTTCAGTTATGCGCCAATTACGCATTGGGCTTTACAATTTTACCATTAGAGAAGGGGACAGTAGCCAAATTATTATTTGTAGTGATATTTGTTCGTTTTAGGTTTGATTTGTACATTCAAAATGTGTCTTACTTGTTTTAATATTTATTTATTCAGTTATATTAGTACCTGATGTATGTTTATTTGGTATGATTGTTTATTTAATTTCTGTTTGTTTTGAATTTTATTAATTCTTTAGTAGTAATTTCTAGTTGTTTTGAGTTTGATTAATTAAATGAATTTGTGTCTGTTGATCTTAAGTTTAATATGACCATTACTTTTCTTCAAAAACTTCTTTTTGGGAATTTTTTCCAATTAATAGTTTAAAAAGAATGTGATATATACTTTTTCAGCATTTCTACCGGATCAAGATACTATTCTGAAAACATATTTTACAGCTTATTGATAAAACAACCCTTAGTTTGAGCATTATATTCGTTCCCACAAAACATATATAATCTTTCTCTTTTTCCCTTTAACGTGTCATTTTCTTTATCTAGGAACTATTTTAGTCTCAGAAATCGGCGGGATGAAAATAAATATCCTCTTGCAAAGGCAAATAATTCAATATTTCTTAGAATTCTATTTAAGTGTTAATGCTAATTTTGTCACTACAAGCTAATTAATCAGGGCAACTATTTGATTTATGGTAGATAGATTATAATATAGTCAATAAGAAGCTAACACAAAAAAAGTATTGTGATCCTTCTCACAGAGTTGCTAGTACGATATGTTCCATTTAAAATGACACTTTTTTCATTTTGGATGACATGTTGACAATTTATGCCAGTTCCCAGGGATAATTAAGCTTTTTTGACACTTTTCATTTAAATAGTAGACAGAGCAGAGATATTCCAACAAATTTATTTAGATTCAGAAATACTAACTCATCACCATCAAACAAATCCTTACCATGACGTGACGTTTCGCATTTTCACAGTCAGGGAATTGAATTTTCCGTTACAAGGCTGTTGGGCATCAAGATCACGCGGTTTAAGTTTCCACTTAAACCTCTCTCTAATCTGATAATTTTTAGCCCCCCCCCCCTTATGCGTAACCTTTTAACTTGATAAATTCTACATAATTTGAATTAGCATGTAATAGAGACTTTTTTTTAATCTATATATTCGTTTCTGTTTAGTATCATAAAATCTAACTGAAATTAACTATTAATAAATTGGCACATAAAAATATTCCATGATTTCCCTTCACCACATTGTCAGTACGACTTGCTTTCAGTAAAAATGACATTTTTTTTCATTTTGGATGAAATTATGACAATTGTTGTAAAAAACGATATTTCCCAGGGATAATAACACTGTTGAAACATTTTTATTCAGGAAGTAGACAAAGCAGAGATGTTCTGACAAATTTATGTGGATTTGGAAATATTAAATCATTATTAAATGTTCATTGGAGTGGGAAATAATTTTCCGTCCGATAGAATATCAAACTTATCAGATTGTTTGTGATTAGTTAAAGAAAAAGTTAGGATAAGTTAAAAGAAAGAAATTCAGAGTTAGGATTTGTCAGGTTGCCTTAGAAAATATTAAAATTTTCATAGAAATTCTTGGTTAATTAAATTCTTCCTGATTTTCTTGGTTAGTGAACCTATTACTGATTATCAGGGTCAATGCATATACGATAATGAATAGTGGTTTGTTTAATTCGTGATTAATTTTACTGTAAATGTTCCAGCTTGAGTGAAACTCTCAAGAAAGAAGAAATAAGAACAGACTTTATTCCCTTTGATGATACCTGCATACGGAAAAGTGGGATATCCCACCTATTGTAGGGTCAAATAACCCCCCCCCCTCTTAAAAATGATTGGAAGACAGAAGTTTGAAAATGTACCTTTTAGTGATGTTTATTGACATTGAGAATGGCTCCAGAAAGTAAAAAAAGTCCCTTCCCCTCAGATCTGCTCTCGAGTGCCTCTTAAAAACCAAATACGACATTATTCTTATCGGTTTTAATAAGACTAATTCACCATTGTGTCAAACTTTAGGCATATTCTCAACCCCGCCAAAATCGGCATGAACAAATTTTTAATGAAGCATTTTTTTTTATTATTATTATTAAATCCTCAAATTTCAATTTAAATAGGATAGCTTCAAGTTTCTCAAATTTTTATTTCAAAATGAACGGAGAAGCCAAATCGGATAAGACCACAGTTGACAGCAGTAGTGACGGCCAAATTTGTCACACAACACTCATAGCCACTACTCTTTTCTTCCTTAATTATTTATGAACACGAAGAAGTTTAACGGTGACTCCCTCAAGACACAGGCGTTCACAATTTTCTTCAAGACACAGGAGCTTTTTACGTAATAGGGAATGTTTTCTAAAAGATACAGGTGTTTGTTACATAGTAGAAAGTATATTTTCTTTGATTGTTTAAAAACCCGTGAGGGCCTGGTAAAACCTTCAGGCCCTCCCCCCGCCAAATTGTGATTTCTTTGGTTGTTACGCAATAGGATTTGTCAGAGTCCAGGGCACCGCCGAATCAAAATACAGACACATGGGTTACATAATAGTGTTCCCTTTGATTGTTTAAATAACCCCAAAGGGCCCGAGAAAAATCTTCAAGGTTCCCACCAAAGCATGATTTCCTTGTTTGTTACGTAATAGAACTTGTTAGAATCCGCTAACCAAGATGCAAACATAGATGCTATGTAATAGGGAGTACTTTCTTCAAGACATTCTTCAAGGCATTTTCAAGACGCTCCATGACATTTCTATTTCAGGGACCACGAGTCAAGATGTAAACGTACGTGTTACGTATTAGGGAGTGTTTTTTCAAGACATTCTCCAAGACGTTTCAGGACATTCGCATAGGTTTTTAAGATGTTTTTCTTCAAGATATTTTTCAAGACGTTTCAAGACTTTTCAAGACATTTTAAGACATTTTTATTCAAGACGTTTTATGAGACATTTTTTTCAGGATACTTTTCAAGAAGTCTCAAGACATTTCAAGATGTTTTTTAGGCATTTTTTTCAAGATATTTTTCATAACATTTCTTTGATTCTTTCGCAATAGGGAATGTTTACATATATTAAGGATGACCCATTCTCGTTTGACTTTTTTCTTCGGGGGCCCGTGGGGAATCCCTGCTTGTAACTGAAAAGGACACATTCATGGGTGTGTCCTTTTTCTTCGGAATTTCATTTTTCTTTCGTTTTTTACGAGATTTCATTATATTTCAAAGTTTTTTTTTTCTCCGAGGTGTTTTTTTCTTCGAGATTTCATTTTCTTTCAAGATATTTTTTAGAGGGAACCTTTATATTCCAAAGATTTTTGTCGACATTAGGATTCAAAAGAGATTTCCCCTAAACATAATGGTGGGCAACAAGACCAAGCAAGTCTTCCTAACATTTTAATTTGGAGAATACTTTCTAATGGATACACTTCGAAAAATCTATGGATCGCGTGTTTCTCATCTCCACAATAATTGACATACGGGCGAAAAAATCGATTACTGAAAAATGGTTACATTTGACGCGGACCTGGTTGTTAGGTAGTACTTTAGAGGTATTGTTAGATAATATTAGGGGTTGTTCTTAGCCCAGTTTAAGTAATAGAGTCTTTTAATCTATTGGAACTTCAATACGCTATCAGAGGTGAAATAAAAGTAAGAATATCATTATGGCTATAATATAGTACCCCTTCATATATGAACAAAAGTCTATATTTTCCTATTACTTTCCTATTAGTTGTCTTCACTACACAAATTTTAAACTTATACTACAGGTAATCTTGAACAAGTATACCTATGTACATAGGCTACAAGACACTTAAATTGCATCAGTGAAACATACTGATATTTTATCTTGGAACAAGAAATCTAAAGAATGAAGGCTTTCTTGTGCATTCAAGTTTTATTAGCAAAATCAAATTTCAGAGTATTATTAAAACACATTATTCTTAGGACACTGAAAACAATATTATACAGGTAGGAGGGAAGTATTTTCAAATAGAAAATCGTTCAATTGAGGTTTATCAGCATAATTTATCAGTATTGTTAGATAATATTAGGGGTTGTTCTTAGCCCAGTTTAAGTAATAGAGTCTTTTAATCTATTGGAACTTCAATACGCTATCAGAGGTGAAATAAAAGTAAGAATATCATTATGGCTATAATATAGTACCCCTTCATATATGAACAAAAGTCTATATTTTCCTATTACTTTCCTATTAGTTGTCTTCACTACACAAATTTTAAACTTATACTACAGGTAATCTTGAACAAGTATACCTATGTACATAGGCTACAAGACACTTAAATTGCATCAGTGAAACATACTGATATTTTATCTTGGAACAAGAAATCTAAAGAATGAAGGCTTTCTTGTGCATTCAAGTTTTATTAGCAAAATCAAATTTCAGAGTATTATTAAAACACATTATTCTTAGGACACTGAAAACAATATTATACAGGTAGGAGGGAAGTATTTTCAAATAGAAAATCGTTCAATTGAGGTTTATCAGCATAAATGCTGAGAAATTCGTTATGAGTATATCCACAAGATCAAACATATGAAACTGTACGAACACCCTTACTATTAACCAATAAATCCAGATCCATTTAGAGGTGGGGGTGACTTTTGAGAGGTAAAATTGTAGGGGGCAAACGACAAATGACTTAATTCTATATTTTGTTAATTTTTTGTCGGAATTGTTCGACAATTCCCAGCCTTGACACTCAATGGCTGATACATAGCAACCCTTGACAAGCATTATAAGACATATGACATTTTTCATGGCATTTTCCTGCAAAACCATTCGTTTACGCTAGAATTGATCGCTTAAACTTAATGAAATATCCTCAATAGCGTTTCTTCTGATGGCTCGACGCAATTGAGGGCAGTGTGGCACAATGTACCAGCCTGATGAGACCCTCTGGTGCACATTGTCACGCCTAAGGGGTTTTCAACCTTTTCCCTCCAAAATAACCTTATAAACTAAAAGTGACCATTGTTTCTACTAGAATCGCGGAAACTTGCCATTTCATTGTTAGATTGCGGTGTTCTAAGGCAATTCTCAGTCTGGGAAAGTCAATGGCAGTGACACGGTCCCCTCTGGCAAAAATTATCACACATCTGGATTTTTTGAGCATTTTCCTGCAAAAAAATCCGTTTACAATAGAATCGATCGTTTAAACTTAATGAAAAATCACCAAAGCGTTACTTTTGATGACTCCTGGCAGTTGGAGCCAGCGTGGAACAATGTAACAGCCCGATAAAAACCTCTGACATACATTATCACACATAAGGCTTTTTCGGCCTTTTCCCCACAAAAAGTTTATAAATGATCATTATTTTTATTTCAACAACAGAAACTTGCCATTCTATTGTTAGATTGTGATGTTGTAAGGCAATTCTCAGTCTGTGAAAGTCAATGGCTGTGACACAGCCCCCCCTGGCAAAAATTATCACATATATGGTTTTTTTGGGCATTTTCCTATAAAGAAATCCGTTTACACAAGAATCGATCGTTTAAACTTAATGAAAAATCACCAATAGTGGTACTTTTGATGACTCCTGGCAATTGAAGCCAGCGTGGAACAATGTAACAGCCCGATGAAACCCTCTGACACACATTATCACACATAAGGATTTTTCAGCCTTTTCCCCACAAAAAAGTTTATAAACTAAAAATGATCATTATTTTTATTTCAAAAACGAAACTTGCCATTCCATTGTTATATTCCGATGTTCCATGGCAATTTCCTGCCTGTGACACTGAATGGCTGACACACGACACACTCTGGAAGCATTATCAAACGTATGGCATTTTTCGGAAATTTTCCTGCAAAAATATCCGTTTACACTGGAATCGATCGTTTAAACTTAATAAAAAATCCCCAATGGCGATTTTTGTGATTGCTCCTGGTAATCGGGGCCAGCTTGGTACAATATACCAGCCCAATGACGCCCTCTGTTATACATCATCATACCTATTGGTTTTCAACCTTTTTCCCACACAAATAACTTTATAAATTAAAAATGACCATTGTTTTTATTTGGACAGCGGACACTTGCCATTTCATTGTTAGACTGCGATGTTATATGGCAGTTCCCAGCCTGTGATTCTCGATGGCTGAAACATGGCACACTCTGGCAAGCATTATGACTTTTTCGGGAATTTTCCTACAAAAACATCCCCTTACTTGATCGTTCAAACTTAATGGAAAATATGAGTTCCCCCATTTACAGGATTTTGTAAGAAATTCCCCTTTTGTATTAAAAAGGATCTATACGGAAAGTCTTCAAAAATCTGACTGTCAAACCAATAAAGTTGATTTCTTTTGAACAATATACCCAGGAAAAGTAGAAAGTCTTCAAAATTATACAGACAAACCAATAAAATTTATTTCTTTTGAACAATAGATCCAGGAAAAGCGGAAAGTCTCCAAAAATTTGATAGTCAAACCAACTAAATAGATTTCTCTTGAACAACAGATCTAGGAAAAGTGAAAGGTCTGAAAAAGTTGATAGTCAAACTGGTAAAGCTGATTTCTAGTGAACAAAAGACCCAGAAAAGTGGAAATTCGTCAAAATTTTGATAGTCAAACCAATGAAGTTGATTTCTTTTGAAAAATTGGACCCAGGAAATGTGGAAAGTCTTCAAAAATTTGATAGTCAAATCAACAAAGTTGATCTCTTTTGAAAATAGACCCAGGAAAAGTAGAAAATCTTCAGACCCAGAAAAGTGGAAAGTCTTCAAAATTTTGATAGTCAAACCAATAAAGTTGATTTCTTTTGAAAAATGGACCCAGGAAAAGTAGAAAGTCTTCAAAAATTTGATAGTCAAATCAATAAAGTTGATCTCTTTTGAACAATAGACCCAAGAAAAGTGGAAAGTCTTCAAAATTGTGATAGTCAAACCAATAAAGTTGATTTAAAGAGACACTTTTTTTGCATCGGTTATTACCGCGACGTTTTAATTAAAATGCCACGTGTCTTTGAACCAACCCTATGCGTATTCACGCCACTGGGACAATATGTGGGTGGTCCTAGACATCTCCGTGATACGTGAAGAACTTAAAGTCTTTTTTTATTTTTAAAGTTTCGCTATTGAATCTTTCGAAGTTTCAGTTTTAATTCTTTAATTTTAAAGTTTTAACTCCAAATTATGAGTTTTAAAACTTAGGCTTTAAAGTATTCTTTGTTTCGAAATTTTGGTTTTGAAATTACTTTTTTGAACTTAAAGTCTTAGTTGGAGTTTTACTTTCAAAGGTTTAGCTTGATTAGTTTCAAAAAAGTTATAGGTTTTAAGATTTTAACTTAAAAAATTTAGTTTAAAGATTTTCATTCTAAAGCTTGTAGTTTTAAAGATTTTATTTTAGAGTTTAGGTCTTAGTTTCTTTTTTTGGCTTTGAAATTTTTGTTGTAAACCTTTATTTCGAAGTTTTGTTTTTTAGTTTTAACTTAAGGTTTTACGAAGTTTTTTGCATTAAATTTTCAGTTTTAAAGTTATAACTTTAGAGTCTCAGTTCTAAAGTTAGTTAATTTTATAGTTTTAATTGTCATTTAATTTAATTTAATTTTAATAACTTTAAGTTTTAAATTATCAGTTTTAAAGTCTAGGTTTTATTTTCTCTTAAATTAAAAGGTAGATTTAAAAGTATTTTTTTACTCATAAATTTTACGCTTTAAGGCTTAAAGCGTAAAAATTGCAAAGGCTTCGTTCTATAATATTTAGTTTGATGGTTTTAGATATGAAGTTTATGGTTTCAAATCATCAGATTTAAAGTTCAGATCTGAATTTTCTTTTAAGTTTTAGTTTTAAAGGATTTTATTTTAAAGCTTAGATCTTAAAGTTTCTTCTAATTTTTAAGTATTAGTGTTAAAAGTTTTTTCTAGGGTTTTACTTTCAAAGTATTAAATTTTAAATTTCAATTTAAAAGTTTTCAGTTTTAAAGCCACAGTTTTAATGAGTCTTTGGTTTTAAGGCTTTTGTTTGAATTTTTTACTTTTCTAGCTCTTAAGTATTGGTAAAAAACCTCTATTTTGAAGTTCTAGTTTTAAATTTTAGTGATATAATTTTAGTTTTATAGCTCTAATTTTAGTTTTTCAGTTTACACCTTTTAAGTTAAATTAGTTTACGCTAGTTTGACGTGGCACGCCACATCAACACTGCGTAAGCTAAACTAACTCAAAAGGTTTACCTAAATGAAGTATTTTAAGAGTTATTTTACTTTTTATTTTTGCAGGAATCTTCGCTAAGGACCTTGTAATTATAACATTAAAACTAAAGCTTTTCAAGCTAAAACCTTAAAACTAAAATCTTAGAAATAAAACATTAAAACTAAGACTCTAAACCTAGAAAATTATAACATTAAAATTAAAACCTGAACACCCTAAAAAATATTTTTTTCAGACTATTACTCTAAAACTAAAAAAATTTAAACAAAAATTTATAAACTGAAACTTCAAATAAAAACTCTAAGAGGAAAACATCAAAACTAAAAAAAGGAACTTTAAAAACTAAAACTTGTAGATTAAAAAGAACTTGAAGACCTAAACTTTAAACTAACTATTTCAATTTAAAACTTCTAAAAGTAACTTTATGATTGAAGCTTAAAACTTTAAGACTTTAAACTTTAAAATTAAGACTTTAGAACTGAAAATTTAAAGTAAAAAACTACGGATAAAAGCTTAAAACTAAAACTGCAAAACCAAAACTTCAAAATAAAGTTTGTAACAAAAATTTTAAAGCCAGAAAACAAACTAAAACTTTAAAGATAAAACCTTAAAATGGAAAACTTTTAAAAACTATTGCCTTATAAATAAAATATTTAAAATCCAAACTTTAAAACTAAAACTCATGTTAAATATATAAAATTAAATTACAAAATTTCTAATAAAAAAAATTGAATTTTAAGGCCTAAACTTTAAAACTGATAATTTAAAACTTTTAGTACTGAATCGTTTGGAAAAACTTTCAAAGCTAAAGCTTGTAAAATTTAATAGTTGAGACCTAAACTTTAAAACTGATAGTTTAATCCAAAAACCATGTGACTTCTTTTAAAACAAAAACTTTTAAAATTGAATCTTTGTAACTAATGTTTTATAACTAAATTTTAAAACTAAACTTCAAAATAAAAGTTTTAAAGTAATACTTAAGAACCCGAAAAATAAAAAAAATTAACAATAAAGGTCATTTTTTTGTACAAAATATTTTGGGGAAGTCAGATTTGGGGGAGACAAAACATCTTGAATCTGGGAAAGTCAGATTTTTCATTATGTTTAAACAATCGATTCTAGCGTAAACGGATATTTTTGCACGAAAATGCCCTAAAAATGCCGTATGTGCAATAATACTTGTCAGAGTATGCCGTATGTCAGCCTTTTAGTGTCACAGGCTCTATAGTTCATTGTTGATCCTAATTCAACAATGAAATGGCAATTTTCACTATTCGAATGAAAACAAAGGTTATTTTTAGTTTATAAATATGTTTTTGTGGGGAAAAGGTTGAAAAACTCTTAGGTGTGATAATGTGCGCCAGAGGGTGTCATCGGGCTGGTATATTGTACCACGCTGGCTTCAATTGCCAGGAGTCATCAGAAGAAACGATATTGGTGATTTTTGATTAAGTTTGAACGATCGATTCTAGTGTAAACGTACATTTTGCAGGAAAATGCCATATGTGCTGTAATGCCTGCCAGAGTGTGCCGTGTGTCAGCCATTGAGTGTCATAGGCTATGAATCGCCAAAAATAATACCAACAAAAAAAGAACAAATTATAGAATCAAGTCACATTTCCTGTACCCCCTTGAAATTATCTCTAATAATTCACCCCCTCTTCTCAATGGATCTAGGTATATTGGTTAAAAGTAATGGTTTTCATGCAGTATTATAGTTTTGATGTTGTGAATATACATATGGCGAATTTCTCGGCATTTATGTTAATAATCCTCGATTGAATGACTTTCTAGTTGAAAGTTTCTCCTTCCCACCTGCATAATATTGATTTCATAGTTCTTAGAATAATTATTTTAATATTGCGAGTAAATTTGTTTTTATTAACAAAACTTGGATTTACAAAAATTCCTTGATTCTTTAGATTTCTTGTTCCAAGATAAAACTTCAATATATTTCACTAGTGTAACTTAAGCATCTTGTAGCCTATGAATATATGCATGCTCGTTCAAGTTCATCTCTAGTATAAGTGTAAAATAATCGTGGGTTAGGTTGTGTGTTGCAAATAGGAAAAAATAAACTTTTGATCGCATATGAAGGTGTACCTTATTCTAGCAATAAACATATTCTTACTTTTATTCCACCTCTGATAGCTCGTTCAACTTTCAATATAGTAAAACACTCTATTACTAAACAATGTGCTGAGAACAAACCCCAAAATTATCTGATAATACCTTAAAAAGCATTTAACAAGCAGGTGCACGTCAAATGTAATCATCTTCCAGTAATCGATTTTCTTTCCCGCATGTCAATTATTGCAGGCATAGGAAACAGACGATCCATAGATTTTTCGATTGGTTTCCGTTAGAAAGTAATAACCGAATTCAAATATAAGGATGTCTTTCGTGGTCCAGCTGTCTAGCGCACCTCTGTTGAGGGGATATCGCTTTTTATTCCTAATGGGTAAAAACCTTCGGAATATAAAGGATCCCTGAGAAAAAACATTTTGAAAGAAAATGAAATCTCGAAGAAAAAAAAACCTCGAAGAAAAAGAACGCCTTGAAAGAAAATGAAATCTCGAAAAAAAACCTTGAAAGAAAAAAACACCTCTAAAGAAAAATGAAATCCTGAAGAAATCTTTCTTAAGTATTACGTAACTTCCCATGTTGGCATCGTCATTGCATAACACGCACGTGTGCGTTCTCTTCAGTAACAAGCGGGGATTGACCCACAGACCCGGAAGAAACAAGTGACGCAAGATTATGTCATCCTTAATATAAGTATACATTACCTTTTGCGTAAGAAACAAAGAAATCTTGAAGAAAAACTTCTAGGAGAAAAGTTTCGTAAAAAATGTCTTGAAATGTCTTGGTGTCTTGAAAAATGCCATGAAGAAAAATGTCCTAAAAAACGTCTTGAAAAACTTCTTGAAAAAAAATGTCTTAGAAAACGACTTGAAATGTCTTGAAACATTTTGGAATACGTCTTGAAGTAAAACGACTTACAATTGTCTTGAAATTTCTTATAAAATGGCTTGAAATGCGTTGAAAAAAAAAACACTCCCTGTTACGTAACGCATACGTTTGCATCTTGACTAGCGGCCCCTGAACAAAAGACTTGAAATGTCTTGAAATGTCTGGAAAATGCCGCTAACAATATCTTGAAGAACACGCTGCCAATTATGTAGCATCTATGTTTGCATATGTACTATCGGCACTTGAAAAACAACGTTTGAAATGTCTTGAAACGTGTTGAAAAGTTCTTTAAGAATGTCTTGAAGAAAACACTCCCTATTACGTAACGTGTACGTTTGTATCTTGACTAGCGGCCCTTGGAAAAAACGTCTTGAAATCTCTTGATATCTCTTGAAAATACCTTGAAGTACGTCTTGAAGAAAACACTCCCTATTACGTAGAATCTATGTTTGCATCTTGACCAGCGGACTCTAACATGTTCTATTGCGTAACAACCAAGGAAATCATGTTTTGTTGGGGACCTTGAAGATTTTTCTCTGGCCCTTGTGGTTATTTTAAAAAATCAAAGGAAAAACTGTGATGTAACCCATGCTTTTGTATCTTGATTCGGTGGTGCCCAGGATTCTGACAAATCCAATTACGTAACAATCAAAGAAATCACAATTTGGCAGGGGACCCAGAAGGTTCTAACCGGCCCTCACGGGTTTTTAAACAATCAAAGAAAATACACTTTCCTATTAAATAACAACTAAGGAAATCATGATTTGGTGGGAGGCCTGAAGGTTTTTCCGTGGCCTTGGTGGGTTTTTTAAACAACCAAAGAAAAAACTATGATATAACGCATGCGTTAGCATCTTGATTCGGCGGGGCCCTTAACTCTAACAACTCCTATACGTAACAACCAAAGAAATTATGGTTTGGCGGAGGGGGCCTGAAGGTTATTCCTGGCCCTCGTGTGTTTTTAAACAATAAAAAAAATACACTCTCTATTATGAAACAAACACTCGTATCTCTTTGAAAACATTCCCTATTACGTAACAAGCATCTGCGTTTTGAAGAAATTTAACCTTGAAAACACTTGCTTTTTGAGGGAGTCACTTTTAAACTTCTTCATGATCTTAAATCATTAAAGAAGAAAAGATTAGCGACAATGGGTGTTGTGGAACACATTGGGCCGTCACTACTGAAAGATTTCTCTTTGACCCCAATCTGTTCAAAGCTTCATTCTTTATTCCCCCACAGATTTCTAATTTCCCTTGCATCCTTTCTTTTAACATCTTCTCACTTCAATCAGGGACTTTCTGCTTTCGTTTGGCCTGTATAAATACCCTAAAAGACCAATTGTTTGGCTATTGATAAAATGATGGCTAAACAATCTCTTTGGTCGATGTTCATAATCTATGAAACTGAGGACTAAAAGGGTCTGAAGATGCAGGTCTATTCAATTATCATTAAATAGTTCTAATTATTACACTAATTATTTATTAGTGAAAGTTGATCAACAAATACAATAAGATAAGAATAATGTGAAAAAAAATGTCGTCTATAAAATGCCTCGAAAAAAGACGGGAACATTGCTTTGCATTTTCCTTGAATAATAAAATTCTTAGTTCCAATGTTGCATGTCTCTTCAATTATTATTAAACAGTTCTAATGGTTATTAAGCCCATTGGCGTGGATGCATCACACAAATCACACGAAAAATCACACAAATCATTAATTTGTTTGCAAGAGTTTAGTCAACAAGTGCTATAAGACAAGAATAATGTGAAAAAAGTATTGTTTTTAAAATACCTAGAAAAAAGAAGGGCAAATTCCTTTGTATTTGCTTTAAATATTAAGATTCTCAGCTAAAATGTTGCAGGTATATTCGATTATTATTAAACAGTTCTAGTGATTATTAGACCCCTTGGCGTAGATGCCTCACAAAAATCACACAAATCTTTAATCTATTTGCGAGAATTTAATCAATAAGTGCTATAAAATAAGAATAATGTGAAAACTGAATTGTCTCTAAGATGCCTCGAAAATCTAAGGAAACACTGTTTTGCATTGCTTTAAACAAATTCTCAGCTCCAATTTTTTCAAGTGCAGTTTGCAAACAAGATACTTGCAATTACCAAATGGTTATATTTATTGCGCTCAGGGAAATTTTCCAGTTAAGCACTGACTATAGTTTAGTGTGAGGGGGAGGGGTCTAAGGGGATGGTGGCTGCCCTCATGCATAGGATGAAAGTACGGTTTTATGCCCCAATTTTTCACTTCAAGAGACTTTTGTTTGGTCAATATGGGATGGGGTTTTACCTTAAAATCTCTTTATGTATGGGATTATACTTAGGCTAAGCCCACAGTATTGGTTTTTAGAGGTGATAAATTGTCTTGCATTGCAGAAACGGAATTAACGGACTTTAGATACTGAATAATTATTCTTAAGATTTCTGAGCTTGACTATTCCAATTCTAAGATAGACATCCTAGACCAAAACACGTTAAGTGCACACACAAAAAGTGGTGGAGATGTTATACCTTGTTGAAAATCAGAGTCATGCAAGGAATTTCAAAGTGTAACATTGAAGAGCCCAAAGTACATTCCTCAATACTGTGCCCTCTGGCACGACCCCTCCCATTCCCCAACTTGGCTTGTATAGACAAGCTGTGCCTCTTTTTACTCACGATCTTTCTGGGATTTTGAAGGGAGTTGTTCTAAATAATTGAGTTCTAGTTGTTCAATTCTTTAAGATAGCCGTAGAACTGCCCCAAAACAAAACACACCAAGGGCATATTTCACGAACATTGTTCCTCTTCCATCAAGATTTATATTAAGAATTTCTTAGCTTATGTTAATAACTTATTATGGTTATTTGAAAACTTAATTGACTTTACACACTTAGAATCAAGAATAAATTTTTCGACTCATGTATTGTTGTCAAAATCTTTTGTTTTTTTGAACCTCCAGTTTTAATCCTAAGGGTCGCTCTTAGTCAAACCGTTCATTGCATGAATGGTTTTTGTATTTATCTGTATCTATTAATTTCTCTGGCTATTCTTTTTTTGTCAAAAAAAGGACTATTTAACTTACTAAATGTAAACAAAACTTAAAACAAACCTACTGTAAAATAATATGAAGAAACGTTTCCCTATGAAAAGTAAAGAGTGAATTTGTATTCGATGTTAAATTTCAAACGAACAATAGCGACAATAACAATTGAAGCCAAATTTTAAATGGGTAGAAATTACTATAAATAAGTGTGTTCAATCCACCTTCCAAAAACCCCTAAAGGCTGGTTATTTTAGTTCTCTTTTTAAAAGCTAAATACAGAGCTTTAATTGAAAGCTCAATTGAAGGCAATCTTAAATCAAGAAAAGACCAAAATTTTTTTCTAAATTTTGACAAAGCTCAAACAGTATTTTTGACTTTTTGCTTATGATAGTAGATTTTATGTTTTAAACCAATTAATGAAAAAGAAATCCCTTTTTTCGTCAAAGAAAGATTAATTCCAGGTGACATGCAACAAAACTATAAAATGAGCCAAAAAAGGGTACAAAATTCCAGGACTGCAATGACAACAACAACAAAATTGATTAATTCACTATTTGAGTACACAGGAAAATCCACTTTGATTTTTATGAATCGACTTTGTCGAGGAAAATCCACTTTGAGTAGAGAGTAGAGTACAAAGGAAAATCCACTTCGATTTTCATGTATCTTTTGATAGTATTGTGAGTGACACTCGTGATATAATGATATATATATATCATGAAAAGAGAAATCACCAATGCAACAGCACAAACACATAAAAAAAAAAAAAAAAAAAAAAGAGACAGAAGGAGAAAAGGAAGACTGTTTTCCAAAATTAGTGATTAATATAGACCAGCACTTTAATGAGGTCTTAACCCTACTCATCCATACAATCACATAGGTCAAACAGCATAGCCAAACACAATCAACCATAAAGAATAATCCTTGGACAGGCAGTCATGTCGTCAATAAGTATAAGTCGTCATTTACCAAACAATAGAAAAAATAATAAAGACAAATAATTCAGAGGCAAAAACCCAACACAAGGGCTCATCAGGAGAATACAATGGCCTATAGGGTTTCGCCACTTTAAATTCTCTACCCAGGCAAGTGTTGTGGCTACCACAGAATATCCATGGCATCCCCGTGTCAGGTATCACCCCCAAAATACATGCCTATGCAAAAAAACAGCAAATGTAAAACAACCAAGTAACACCAAAACAAGCTTATCCTGTTAATATATCCCTCTTTTTAGCAACAATAGGTAAACTAAATATGATAAAATTTACCAAATCACAAATATTAACACATTGCAAAAAAAAAAAAAAAAAAAAAAATTAATGAACTAAACAGTTATAGAATTCATCTTTACCATGTGGCTATTTTTAATAAAAATCCGCTCTATTAGAAACACAATTCAAAATAAATGGCGCTGCATCATCATTTGTCGAACATCTAAAATTAATTGAAAATTTCTATAAGTATTTCCAGATAATTCTTTTGATATTTATTTAAAAGTTCGTTATAATGAAAACTAAATTTTTTAAATTGCCAAGTTAATTTATTTGCAGAAAAACCTCTTGATATCAATTTTTGGCTTAAGATTTTACATCTATTTTTAAAATCAATATAATTACTACAAATCCTTGCATAACGAAGTAACTGTGAGAAAAACGCAGAATATGTGATATTTGAGTGTATATTACTTTTAGGGAATGGGAAACTAATCACTTCAAAATCAAAATCATCCGTTTTATTATAAATTTTGAAACTTAATTTATTGTATTGTATTGTATAGGATTAACGACGCTTCTTGACTACTAAGGTCCCTGCGTCAGCCCTGCAGTGCATTGCTGCAGCATGATTCGATCTCTGGGTCCCGTATTACCAAGCTAAGGTCAAATCCACTGCGCCACTACAGGACAAAAAATAAAACCCGGGCCTGCTGGGTGATTTAATTTATTATTATTATCACAAATATTAACATTTAAATCTAAGAAATGATCTTCATGACCAGCGCCATGACTAGATTCAAGAGTAAGCTCTGATGGATATATATTTTTAGAAATATCAGTGAAATCCTTACAATTTAAGACCAAAATATCATCTAAATATCTTTTATTATTTGACAAAACATGTTTTAAATTATTTGGATTATTCTTATCCATCATATATTTATATTCTAGTTGACTTAAAAACAAGTCAGCTATAAATGGGCTGGCATTCCCCCCCCCCATGGGAATTCCCACGATTTGCTTGTACAAATCACCACCGAATCTTATATAAGTATTGTATAAAACAAATTCTAATAACTCAAAAATCATATCCAAGCTGTAACATCTCAAGTTAACTGTGGTATTAAAGCAATTTGTCCATATAGCTTTTTTATTATAAGTGTCTATTTTTAAGAACCTTTTACTAGATAAGAGGAACGATTTCTTGATAACAGTTTTTAAATTATCTAACACTACATTAAGTGATAAATTAGTATACATTGTCGCAAAATCGAAAGACTCAATTCTTTTAGCTGAAACCATTGTTAAAGACTCTATCACCTGCAGTGAATTATTAACACTCCAATATGGATTAAAATTCGAAAACTTTTTAATACCAGAACAAAAGGTTTTAAGTTTATTTACAATTTCCTTTAAAATTAAAGAAAGGTCAGTAGCAGCAATGCAGGTTGGACATTTAGCTGCTCCAGCAATAAACCGTGGTTTAGGGGGATTCTTATGAAATTTTACAGTCCAATATAGGAAAGGGAACTTTTTATCATTGTCATTTATTTTAATATTAAAATTTTTAAAAAGTATTTCTTCAGTCTTTTCAATTAAATTCTCATCCTCTAAATTTACCTTTTCGTAAACATTAGTTGTGCATAACTCCCTTTTTAAGATATCACAATACAGCTTCTGACAAATTATGGCAAAATTATTATTAGCTTTATCCACTGGCAAAATTACAAATTCATTCTGTAGATTAGCAATTGCTTGTTTAATCTTCGCATTATAAAATAATGATTTAGTGTTACTATTTTTTAAATTAGAATATATTTTATTCCTTATTCTACTAATAATTAAATTCTTCCAACTTTGAAAACTCTCTTTACTTTTATTCTCTTTCTTACACCACTTATCAATAAATAAATCAAAATCATTTTCCAAGCCATCAAGAACACTCGATGGTTTCAGATGATGAGAAAGACGGAAATTAGCCCCTTTATTCATTATAATTTGAAGATCATCTTGCTTTATTATTGACAAGTCCCCTGTTATAACATGTTTGTAAGCAGGATTTACAAATGGGCCAAGTTGCTTACAATTACAAACCGGTTTCCAATTTATATCACTATCTAATCTTTTGAGTATTAAATTATAATTAAAAATAATTTGCCCAATAGTTTTTGAAAATTTATAAGTTAAAACTGGACTATCATTATAATTCAAATAACTAGGAAGGGCCTGTTTCACATGCCGCTGATTTAAAATTTCTGGTAAATTAATATCTTCAATCTGCTTACAAGTAAAATTAATAGGTAAATATAATCTGTTATCCTTATTACTAATCTTATCAAACTTTTTCTTTTTTGAAATAAATTTCGTTTTAGTTAGAATGCAAATTGTATCACATATTACTTTAAAATCATATTCAAGAGTTGTATTATTCTTAACAATCCAGAAAAGTTTGATTAAATTCCTCTTGGATAAATTATTTTGACATTTATTACAGAAATCATACCCCTAGATTCAAGTAGCTGGCGTAGATCTATAGAAAGCATATGTAAATCTAATTCATTTTTTCTATTATTTTTCCTATGTCCTCTCGATCGTTTTTTACGTTTAGTAGGACAAGTAAAAGAAGGATGGTCCATAAAACCATCAATACATTTAACAACAACCTGAGACATGTCACCATATTTTGCTACACGATCATTTAGCCCAAAAGGATAAGCTGTACCAAGAGTATGGATCATGGTCGTTGAAAGACTTTGGCCATAATCCTTGCTGATTTGAATGCTTGTTCGATCATGATTTTATTTTATGTAAATGTTTTTGTTGTTTATGTTTTTAGTTTATGTAATTTGTTGTTTATGTTGTTTATGCAGTTTTCAATGTTTTGTAGTTTATATATATATATATACTAACTGGGTCCCGGCGGCTTCGCCACTGGTCTCCAGCATGGTACCCGGCAGGCTTCCATATATGGATTCTCATTGTCCCTTGTGATCTAACCGTAGACAGTGCTGGGTCTCGGTGGCTTCGCCACCGTGCCCCATCATGGCAAGCGGCAGGCTTCTATATATGGATTCTCATTGTCTCTTGTGTTCTAACCACAGACAGTGCTGGGTCCGCTACTCCTTTGTTCTTGAAATGACAAACGGTTATTAATCCTACCTATAATCAATTATGATAATTTCCCTTCTCCTGGGCTACGTTTTTTATAGTGTAAGTCATTTGTCTTTGTAATATCATGCATGTATCCCTAATTTTCTCTCTAAAAGGACACTTCGCTGTGAGAATGAAGCTTTGATTGCCTAGGAAACAGAACATGTTATTATTTATCTCTAATTTTCAAGAGACAAGACATTAATTACTTGGACATGTTCTAGGCTTCTTCCTACTTTGTTCTAACATTCGATTATCGTCAGAGATCTAATTAGAAGTAAGGCTTAAAACGGGGTTGAATACCGTTGCAAAAAAAGAACTGAAAAAAATTGAATAGCTTTGTACTAAATAAAAAGGAAATGGATTAAATTTGCCGGTAACAATAGTAAAAATAACGTAAAACACCGGTTAAACGCAGTTGTGGTTCTGGACCCTCTTAAACCCTGGGAAAAATCTTGACTACCCCCCTCCCTTGTCTTACAAATGTCTTTGCACCAAAGCTTAACCAAATTTTCATTTATCAACAAATTTTCATTTATTATCAAAATTTTAGATTTATTTAAATCTTAATTTTCTTACTTTAACAAACAGTTCATGGTAACGAACTGCAGTAAGGAGCGACCCGGCTCAATAATAACCAAAACTCTAAAAAATGAAATTTTGATACCAATAGTTACATCAAAAGAATTGCATTTTCACGCTGATCCTAAATATATAAGTTTCATCAAGTTTAGTTCATCCCATCGAAAGTTACGAGCCTGAGAAAGTTTGCCTTATTTTAGAAAATATGGATAAGTACCCCCTAAAAGTCAAAGTATTTTAACGAAAATCGCACCATCAGATTCAGCGTGTCAGAAAACCTCACTGTAGAAGTTTCTGTAGAGGGTCGGGGGAGGGGGTTACGTGGGAGGATCCTTCCATGGAGGAATTTATCATGAGGGAAAAAACTTTCCATGAAGGGGCCGTAGAATTTACTAGCATTATTTAAAAAAAAACAATGAGAAAATAAATAAAAAAAAAACTTTTTTTCAGGTGGAAGTAAGGAGCAGCATTAGAACCTAAAACAAACAGAAATTATACGTATATGAGGGATTTTGTCTCCTCAAACAATACCTCACTCTTTACGCTAAAGTAGTTTTTTAGTAATTTCAACTATTTATTCTACGGCTTTTGTGATTCAGGGGTCATTCTTAAAGACTTGGGACCAAATTGTTGCTTTAGTGTAAAGAGCGAGGTATTGACGAGGGGGAGAACCCCCTCGTATATGTAATAAAAATATACAAATATAGAATTTCTTTACGTAAGTTAATTCGTAAGTTAAGTATATTTGTTACTAATAAAAACGTTCCTAAAATAAAGTCCTCGTTGCCTTTTTAATTAACCAAAAATAGGAGTACAACTAGGCCTCCTCCCCCACCACTTACTTTATCAAAATCGTCGGATCAAACTATGAGAAATACATTTAGCCAAAAAAGAAATTAATATGCAAATTTCGTTTTAATTATTCGTGTGCGGTGAGCCAAAATAAATAGATACATTAATCAAAAAACGTTCAGAAATCAAATATAAAAAAATTGAGTTTTTTCTACTGCAAGTAGGAGCGACAAAAAAACTTAAAACGAACAGAAATTATTCCGTATATGAAAGGGGTTGTCCCCTCCTCAACACTTCGCTCTTTACGCTAAAGTTTTTATTGTTTTAAAAAGTAGAGTTGTGAGAAAGAGTCAAACTTTAGCGTAAAGAGCAAGGCGTTGAGGAGGGGACAGCCCCTTTCATATACGGAATAATTTCTGATTGTTTTAAGTTTCACTGTCGCTCCTTACTTGCAGGTAAAAACTTTTTTTTTATTTAAAATGGGAAAGAATATGGGAAAATGAAAATTTCGGATTCAATCTGCTTATATTTACTGCCAACCGCGCTTTCTACTTTAATCAAATAAAAGTAAATTTCAAAAATTACAAAATGATTATAAATGTTAGATTATTTAATTGAAATTTTGCATCCCTAAAATTCCAGGAAGGGAAACTAAAGACCCCATCCATCATCCCAGCCAATCCTTGCACTACCAAAATATATTCCAGATACTATTGAGAACTTGATTTATTTTTCTAATTCAAATACCCAATTTTGATTTTTCGAAAGATAAAAGACAAAATATTTCAAATTTGAATTTGCGCAAAACTGTATATTCTATTAAACTGTGTATATTCTTTTCTCCTTGCCAAAGTCTTTCATATTTTATTAGAATCTACCAAACGCAAGTGGAGGCACCCAATAAATTCAAGGCAAAATTTTAGGACATGGTCCCACCCCCAGCCAAATTTCTAGCTACGCTCCTGGTTATAAATGCTCAAAAATGAAAGAGTTTTCTCCTTAGATTTAAGCCCTCAACCCGGTCACAAAAATACTTCTCTAAGAATTTAAGGTCTCTTGCCTAAGGGTTATGCGAGTTGATAAAGGTGCATGATATCTACTTTTTGAAATACCAGAATCTAGGCAAATTATTCAGCATTTTGGGGCATTCACATGGACCCAAAACGCATGCACATCGGTCGTTACACATATTAAATAAAAAAACAAGTTTTTAAACTGAAAGTAAAGAGTAACATTAAAACTTAAAACGAACAGAAATTATTCCGTATATGAAAGGGGCTTTTCCTCCTTAACGCCCCGCTCTTTACGCTAAATTTTGACTCTTTCTCTTAACCCTACTTTATAAAACAGTAAAAGAAACTTTAGCATAAAGAGCGGGGCATTGAGGAGGAGAAGCCCTTTTCATATACGGAGTAATTTCTGTTCTTCTTAAGGTTTGATGTCGCTCCTTACTTTCAGTTGAAAAAACTTGTTTGTTTTTTTATTAAATTTCTGAACATTTTTGAATTAATGCATGTTTTGATTTTGGCTCTCCGCACATAAATAATTAAAACAAAATTTGCACATTGATTATTTTTGGCTAAACGGCTTTCTCATAGTTCTAATTGGACCATTTTGAGAAAAAAAGGAGCGGGGGAGGCGGCCTAGTTGCCTTCCAATTTTTGAGTACTAAAAAGGCAACAAGAACTTATAATTTTTTACGAACGTTTTCATTTGTAAAAAATATACGTCACTTACGAATTAACTTAAGTAACGAACATCTATATTCATATGTTTTTATTAAGTATATGAGGGGGTTCACCCCCTCGTCAATACCTCGCTCTTCACACTAAAGCTTAAATTTTGTCCAAATTCCTTAGGAATGACCCCTGAATCACAAAGGCCGTAGAATAAATAGTTGAAATTACTAAAAATAATTTAGTGTAAAGAGCGAGGTACTACGAGCAGAGGAACCCCTCATATGCGTAATAATTTCGGTTCGTTTTAAGTTATAATGCTGCTCCTTACTTTCAGTTGAAAAAACTTTTCATATTTATTTTTTAATTGTTTTTTTAAATAATGCTAGAAAATCCTGCACCACCTTCAGTGAAATTATCTCCCCTCATGAAAAATTCCTCCATGGGAAGATCCTTCCAAGAGCCCCCCTGAACATCTCGCTCCCCCAAACCAAAAAAAATCCCCCTGAAAACGTCTGTACACTTCCCATTAACCATCACTATATACAAACACTATTCAAAGTTTGTAACTTGCAGCCCCTCCCACGGGGACCCTGGGGGAGTAAGTCGTCCCCAAAGACATTGTTATCAGGTATTTCGACTATGGTAAATAAAATGACTATCTCAGAATTTTGATCTGGTGACTTTAGGGAAAAAAATGAGAGTGGGAGAGGGCCTTAGTGCCCTCCAATTTTTTATCACTTAAAAAGCGCACTAGAACAATAATTCCGTTAGAATGAGCCCTCTTGCAACATTCTAGGACCACTGGGTCGATACGATCACCCCTGGAAAAAAAATATGGCAAAAAATACGAATATCCACATTTTTTAAGATAGGAGCTTGAAACTTCTACAGCGTGGTTCTCTGATACGCTGAATGTGATGGCCTGATTTTCATTAAGATTCTATGACTTTTAAGGGGGTGTTCCCCCTATTTTCTAAAGTAAGGTAAATTTTCTCAGGCTCGTAACTTTTTATGGGTAAGACTAAACTGGATGAAACTTATGTATTTAAAATCAACTTTATCTTTGAGCTGCATTTGGGGTTGACCTAAGCCAAGACCATATTCAGGGGAGGGGTTACGGTGGTTTGACCCCCCCGTCCTAAAATGTTTGTCCGACTCATAAAAACATAATACAAATGCATTTTGATGTGTTTATTAATTTTTTTGACCCCCCCCCCCCCCCCTTCCGAGTAAAAATACTGGATACGGCTCTGACCTCAGCGTCTATCCAACTCTAGATATTCGACCAGTAATTGGCAAACAAATTGAAATTGTTTACACCTAACAAAAAACTTGTGCAACTAGTCCTCCTAAACTAGGAATTGCTTGAATTGACCAAGTTAGTAAAAAATAAAACAATGCAACATTTTTCACACCAAAACTCCAAGATAGTATGCAACAGATGGTTGAATTGAACAGTTGCAGCTAAAAATACACCATCACATCCTGAACCCGACATAAAAACGCATCATTATAACCACCCAGTCACGGCTTTATAAAAAGAATGATGCGGTTTTCAGTAAATTTCGTCTAAAACACAATGAACCTCAACTATTTAAAAGGATCTCAACCAGTGATTGGTTTGTTATGTAAACTGAATGGCTCGTTAAAACTTATTGTCTATAAGCATCTAACTTAATTTATTTTCAATCAGATTATATGCATTGCTCATAAGGTGCTGAAGATTGTCATTTTCCCTTTCCCATAACGAGAGATTCGAGCCAGTGTGGGGGAACTGACTTGAAAGCATTCCATAAACTCTGATAGGAGAGAAAATGCTAATTTTTTCATGATTTAGCTTAAATCGTTTTAGTTAAAACCAATCATTATTTTTCCTGACAAAATCTAAATTTACTTCAATTAATTAGATTTAACTGTGCTATTTAATTTACGAATTAGTTTAACTGACATATCTACTGTTTAATTTAATATGTGGTTGAATTATTTAATAGATGATGCTGTATGCTTGGAAAGAAAGCACAAAAAGATACACAAAGAAAGCACACAGATTTCAAAAAGATAATATTGCGTCGACTGTGGGAAAAATAGTTAGAGTTTCCCTTTCATTTACAATTATTGTAAATGATTATTTATTTAATTCGAGCAGCATTGCATTCCTCGTTGGATGAACATCTCCGCTAGTGCGCTGTTTGTTAGGTAGCTGCTAACGTCATGACAGTAACTGTGATTTTTGCTACGGTTAAATTTGATTTGGATGATTTGAATCGCAGCAGCCTGGGATGTAGGAATAAAGTGGGAGAAATTGACAGGCATTGTTTCCGCTACTAGAGGGTATTTTTTTGTGTTGGGGATTTTATCTTTAATCATTTATATCTTTCAGGTGATGATTTGGATTTGTTTAATTATATGGTTTCGAATGATTTATACCCTTTCAATTTTGTACCTCCTCGAAATTCTGGCCAATTTGCGACGCTAGTTGATAATGCTTTCATGGGACGAAGTTATTTGAGCCAAAGCTATTCTGACATAATACTCCATCCACGCTCGGATCATCTCCCAGTGGCTGCTCGCGTAACTTTTCTGAAAAAAGGAAGCATCCCGGCAAAGAAAATACTGACGCTTGAGCTGAAAAAGCTGAATTTGAATAGTTCTGCTGAGGAGCTGAGTTGTATCAGGTGGTACTCCCACGCTCCATCGGGTCCACATCCATAAGAGTGTTTGCTTCCACAAATCGTGGTCCTGTCCACTAAAGATAAGTAAACCTTCGTTTTATTGGATCCTTGTTTTCACCATGGTACAGTTTCAAAAGGGGGATTTGGCGTTAGTACAGTTCAGGGGATATCCCCCTTGGCCAATACGGATTGTTAGCCTTAATAGCCAAGAAGAGTCTATGCCAAATTCATTGTATTTTGCTATGGATCCCGTGACTTTCAAAATGTGTTAAAAGCGAATCTTCTTTTGTATAATGAAAATTTTTCGGAAGCTTAAAAAAAAAACAGCTAAGGACGTTAATCATGCTCTCCGCGAGTGCGAATCTTCTCCTAATATTTACCGTCATTTTTCAATATGAAAGATACAAAAGGCCTTGGAGCTGATCCATCGGTTACAGCTTCAACAGAAACGACTGCAATCTGAAATCAGCTTATTTTAGCACAAGATGAAGTAACAAAGCTTAAAACAGGCCTAGTTAAACATATAGAGAAAAAGTTCAAGAAAAAGTAGCTGCCGTCGGAAGCGCAGGAGGCTCAGCGCAACTAGCCGCTACGAATTTTGAGTTGATTGTTTCGAAATATATGATTCGATCACGCTGGAATACAACAGAAAATTTTGAGAAAATTGAAAAATTCTTTTCCACTCTGAAAAGCCAGTTGAGACATTAGAGCTTCGGGTAGCTACTACGGAGGAAAAGCTGGTTGATTATGAACAGGAGCGTTTACTTGATTCTTTGTTTTTTGAAGTTTTTTTTTTTCATCATTTATTCTTTATTTTTCTTGGTGGGAAGAAGAAATTAGTTATTTTTTTTTTATATATATTGAACGATTTCTTCATTGAAGAGATTATGTGTAATTTGCTTCGTATTGAGGATATCTAGCCAATCTGTGACGCTAGTTGATAATGCTTTCATGGGACGAAGTTATTTGAGCCAAAGTTATCCTGACATAATACTCCATCCACGCTCGGATCATCTCCCAGTGGTTGCTCACGTAACGTTTCTGAAAAAAGGACGCATCCCGGCAAAGAAAATACTGACGCTTGAGCTGAAAAAGCTGAATTTGAATAGTTCTGCTGAGGAGCTGAGTTGTATCAGGTGGGACTTGGTTCTGGAGATCCCCGGAGCATTTCTTCACCAGCCTATGATGAATTTATGCCTGTCTTTTAACCAATTTATGATCAAACATGTCCTTTGAAACCGGTTAAAAAAAAAGAAGGCCAACCCTCGGAAGCCATGGATTACAAAGGAAACAATAGACACGAGAAATAAAAGAAATCTGCTATGTGAGCAATCTTTAAATGGTCAGGATGATGCGGATTTTACGGAGTTTAAGAGAGTTAGAAATAAGATGAATAAGATACGAGGACAGGCGAAAAAGAAATATCATGAATACAAGTTTTCAGATCATAAGTGAGATATTAAAACGACATGGCAAGTCACTAATGAATATATGGGAATTCAAAAAAGTAACCAGTCGCCTTGCATTGATAATAATGCAAGTTCTGTGAGTGATAGAAATGTTGTAGCGAATCATTTTGGCTCGTCTTATTCTCAGATTGGCTCGTCAGTTCAGGAAAGTGCAAAGTATGACAGGGAAAATTTTATTAATGAAGGATTTGTTGACTCTCGTGATGACAATCTGGAGTTCCAGTTTGAGCAATGCACAACTGACGAAGTGATGAAAATAGTGACAAGCATAAAATCTAATCCGGCTGGGATTGATGGCGTGAATCTGAGAACTTTTAATGCTGTAATGATGTATATATTACCATTTCTACTCCATATCATCAACTTGTCACACTGGAGACAGGGACCTTTCAAGAAGCCTTGAAGCAAGCTAAAATTATTCCCCTTTATAAAGCAGGGTGTCAGGTTAGATTCCGAAAACTAAAGACCAATCTCAATGGTGCCGTTATTCTCAAAAATACTGGAGAAAGTGATTAACCGACGCTTATGTGACCATCTCACGAAATATTGTCTACTAAATGAAACACAATTCATGTTTCGGAAAGGCCATTTAGCTAGTCATGCTGCCATTCATCATTTTGATTTTGTAAATAATTGTTTTGAAAAAGGCGAGATCCCACTAACATTTTTTTTAATTTTAAGTAAGCATTTGATACGGTTGATTTTAGGACTTTACTGCGAAGATTGGAATATTTAGGCATTAAAGAAGCGAGATTAAAGTGGTTTGAAAGCTATTTGACTGGACTGTCTATTAAAGTTGTGGTTGATGATATTTTTTCTTCGTTGTATCGGGTGTCTTGTGGTGTGCCAAAGGGGTCAGTCCTTGGTCCACATCTTTACCTGGTTTACGTAGATAGTATGAGGTTTTATCTTCCAGATTGCTGCCTAACGTCCTTCGCTGATGACACTGCAGTTATGTTTTCAAGTCGTTGTTTGGATAGTCTTGTGTCGAAAGTTAATAGTATGTTGAAAAGCTTCTATGTTTTTACTATTTTGAGTATATTATCAGTAAATGTTGCCAAGACTAGTTGTATGTTGTATTCTAGAGTAGGCAAGAATCATGATATTGATGGTAGAATTATATTGGAAAATAATCCTGTAGTACAAGGTCAGAAAATCCGTTATTTGGGTTTTTATATTACAATCTATCATGGAAACCTCACAGTGATGTTATTGCAACAAAGGTTGCCGGTGGTTTTGGTGCAATTCGACGCTTTAAGAATTTTTTACCTCCATGGGTATTGTTTTATTATACCAGCCTTTGATTCACTTCAATGTTTCACATTGATGCTTGTTATGGTCAAGTAATTTTTGTACAAATTTCAAACAGGCTCCGATCCTTTAGAATAAAGCGATACGTCTTATTGGAGACTACGTAGAAGGCGCCGCCAACACTTCAACTTGCTTCAACAAATTACAGGTGCTTAATGTAGTACAGTTGCGGGACTACCAGTTAGGAAGTTTTGCATACCAATGTTGGAACTCTGTAAGTCCTGAGGTTATTCGTGGTTATTTTAGGCTATCATGCTACTCGTCATAATACTCAGAGCATATCATGAATCCTGAGAAACCTATCTGATCTACATATGGGAGCTTAGCCCACATGGATTTGAAACTAACATGCTATAACCCCCCCCCCCCTATTGTGGGTGTACATCATAACTGGAAAGGAAAACTTCCACCTTTGACAGGGATTGCATTAAAAAAAGAACTATTTCAACAGAGGGTTTTGTGTTGAGCTTAAAAAGTTTATTACATTGCTCATTGCCTACTTGCACGCAATAGTTTATTGATTCTCAAAATTTAGTTCAAATTTTGATATATTAAACACAAGACCAATTAGACACCAGTTTTCATTTAGCCATTAAGGTTGGTGTCAAAAAGCTAGAACATATCCAGCATGCATTCGAAACTTAACCAGCTTTACCAGCTTTACCATCGAAACTTTACGCAGCTAGCAGATGACCACATTCGAATCTCTTAAGCCAAATACCAAAGGAACAAATAAAACCAGCGACTTCCATTTATCCTGTAAGGCTGGTGCAAAGAAAAAAATGTATCATATAGCAATGTCGAGAAGAAAAACGTTCTTAAATATTCAAATCCTTTTGCTATTATGCCATATTAGATCCTATATAATACTTTAATTCGTATAAGAAGCTTGTAGCTAACATAGGAACGTCAAATAAAACAGTAAAATACCAAAACTGTAATGTAATTCATGGCTGGTTATCAGTGCTTATATCCAGGTATAAGTCAACATCAAAAGAATTAAGATTATTTCTACGTCTGTTCAAAAAGAAAGACGCAGATATTATTGATCGTAATTTAATCCATTGTATATATTGGTTTTTCTTAATGCACATAGAAGAAATCAAACACGGGTAACTTTTATTCAAGAGCCACGACATTTTTGAATAA
>NC_088877.1:34108110-34130985 GCF_032884065.1 Artemia franciscana | reverse complement strand
AATGTTCTTATTAGACACTCGTGCTTTTTAGGAATTTAAATTGTATTCTCTTTTTGTAATTACTAACAATTACGAATATTTCAGAGTGTTCGTTTTAGTTATTGCTTTCGAAAGAGCACCCCAATTTGATTATATGGTTAAAAGAAGCCATTTTTATGAAGATTCCAAACCTTTTTCATAAATCTATATTATTTTTTTAATAAATGCTTCAATACCCATTTTAAAAAAATAAAAAATGGATGATTTTGTCTCCTAATTTGAGGTATTTTCTTTTCTACAGTTAGTCTTTATCGCCTTTCTTATTATTTTTTCTGTAATTCCACCATAATGGCCGACCAAAATTTATACTAAAAGGAAAGCTTTACTTTATATAATTGGTGAGTGTCATTAGTTCACAGCCAATAACTGATTCTTAGTTCCAAAAACAGTTAATTGATATTGTAAAATGCATGAGTAATTTTTCGCTGTAGAAATTTCATCCAAACCGACAATCGACATTTTCAGGTTTTTTGGGTGGGGGGATTAGAACAGGCATGTGTGTATTGGCGGGAAGAGACCAAATAGTTTATCTCCAGTCCTCACAAAGTAGTCAAACCTATGTGTGTTTTTTCTGTCGCCTGATAGGCTCGGCTGCTTGTATAAAGATAAAGATGACAGAGCATATTTTGAATTAACCGTTTAATACGGTAAATCGTGTATAAAAACTATAAATCTTTCTTGACAATTTTATACAAAACCCTACAGCTGGTATTAGAAAGGAAAAACAAATTATTATCATGGCTTCCACAAAAGGAAAGCGAGGAAATCGCTAGGAAATTATGTTCCCATTTCTTGTGGAGAACAATCAGCATGTTACTAACGGTAAAATTAGATAAAATTTATAATATCGGCAATTAAACAGAAAAAAAGTAGACCGGACATGGGTGAATAAACTCATTTTGTTTGGCGAGTAGTATTTTTTTTTTCATTCGAAAATGATCCTACAACTCAAAATTTAAAATCCCACGATCCCTTTCCCAATTTTGTTCCATAAGAATAAAGAAATTGAAGAAAAAATAAAATCACGAATATAGGAAAAAAATTATAAGAATAAAAAATAATAAGAATAAAAAATTGGTTCCATTAGAAAGTGGCCATAAGAATAAGATAAGGTAAGGTAACAATAAGAAAAGATAATAACATAGGATAATAATAAGATTATGTAATGTAATAATATAATAATAATATAAGATAATAATAAAATAAGACAAGTGCCCATAAGACAAGGTGGGCGAAAAACGGAAAAAAAATATTATTGCCCATAAGAGTAAGCCAGCTCATTTGGTTTGAAGACGGGCATACCTTTTCGGTGATAAAAATGGCAAACTATTCAAGACAAAAAAAATGTTAGAAGTCTTAACCTAGTTGATGGAGTTACCGTTCGACCCTTCTAGGGGTACCTCTAAGAGAACTGGGCACCTGGGATATGATGACGGATGTTGGTCGAGAAGCATACGACCTCGCATAAGGGATAGGAGCACAAAGTTATACACTCTCTCCTTATTATAGGATCTTGCAGTCCAGTTCGACAATCAGTGAGGTAAGACAACCATCAATGCTGAGGCTAGAGTGGTGGAGTAGAGGTAATCTAGGAGGAGACTCGTAAATAAGGGTTCTTTAAGTGTAACCAGATCCTTCATTAATCCTTCATTGACCAATATACTTCAATATACATGGATTATTCTAATAACAACTTCTTTTGCGATAACCAAGACCATCGAAAATATTTATTGCTATGCGCTTCAAAACTTATTAATTTTTGAATTTACAGTGTTATTTTTCCTAAAATCTTTCCTTGCTTAAGAAATTATTCCAATTTACATTTCCTTTCTTATCGTGAGAGAGTGGTCAGTTTAGTTCCAAGGTGAAAATTGTAAGTATCTGTGTGGGAATTCTAAGGTGGAAACTAATGGTCCCTTCCTATGCTGTCTAAAAACAATTAGCTAATTTGTCTATGTCCAATTGAGTTTATGAAATATAATAGCTGTTATTTAGAGGTTATTAGAGATCCCTCCGAAAATTAACGTTAACAAAAATTGATGATTCATATCAAACAGTTCGTGGTAACGAACTGTAGTAAGGAGCGACCCGGCTCAATAGTAACCAAAACTCTAAAAAATGGAATTTTGATACCAATAGCTACATCAAAAGAATCGCATTTTAATGCTGGTTTTAAATATATAAGTTTCATCAAGTTTAGTCTTACCCATCAAAAGTTACGAGCCTGAGAAAATTTGCATTATTTTAGAAAATAGGGGGAAACGCCCCCTAAAAGTCATAGAATCTTAACGAAAATCACACCATCAGATTCAGCGTATCAGAGAACCCTATTGTAGAAGTTTCGAGCTCCTACTACAAAAATGTGGAATTTTGCATTTTTTTGCCAGAAGGCAGATCACGGATGCGTGTTTATTTGTTTTTTTTTGTTTTTTTTTGTTTTTTTCCCCAGGGGTGATCGTATCGACCCAGTTGTCCTAGAATGTTGCAAGAGGGCTCATTCTAACGGAAATGAAAAGTTCTAGTGCCCTTTTTAAGTGACCAAAAAAATTGGAGGGCACCTAGGCCCCCTCCCACGCTAATTATTTTCCCAGAGTCAACGGATCAAAATTCTGAGATAGCCATTTTATTCAGCGTAGTCGAAAAACCTTATAACTATGTCTTTGGGGACGACTTACTCCCCCAAAGTCCCCGTGGGAGGGGCAACAAGTTACAAACTTTGACCTGTGCTTACATATAGTAATGGTTATTGGGAAGTATACAGGCGTTTTCAGGAGGATTTTTTTTGGTTTGGGGGAGGGGTTGAGAAGAGGGGGATATGATGGGGGAACTTTCCTCCGAGAATTTGTAATGGGAGAAGAAAATTTCCATGAACGGAGAGCAGGATTTACTAGCATTATTTAAAAAAAAACAATTAAAAAATAAAAGTGAAAAAGCTTTTTCAGCTAGAAGTAAGGAACAGCAATAAAACTTAAAACAAACAGAAATTATTACCCATATGAGGGGCTCACCTCCTTCTAATACCTCGCTACTGAAAGTATTACTGAAAGTATTTTCAGTAATTTCAACTACTTATTCTACGGCTTTTGTGATTCAGGGGGTCATTCTTAATGAATAGGAATAAAATTTAAGCTTTAGTGTAAAGAGCGAGGTACTGACGATGGGGCGAATCCCCTCATATATGTAATAAAAACATGAGAATACAAAAGTTCTTTACGTAAGCTAATTTATAAGTTACGTAAATCTTTTACCAATAAAAAGATTCGTAAAAAATTAAAAGTTCTAGTTGCCTTTTTAATTAACCAAAAATCGGGGGGCAACTAGGCTTCGTCCCCCGCTCTTTTTTTCTCAAAATCATTCGATCAAAATTATGAGAAAGCCATTGAGCCAAAAAAAAATATGCAAATTTCGTTTTGATTATTCCTCTGCGGAGAGCCAAAATCAAAACATGCATTGATTCAAAAACGTTCAGAAATTAAATAAAAAAACAAGTTTTTTTAACTGAAAGTAAGGAGCGACATTAAAACTTAAAACGCACAGAAATTACTTCGTATATGAAAGAGGCTGCTTCCTCATCAACGCCCCGCTCTTTACGCTAAAGTTTTTTACTGTTTTAAAAAGAAGAATTGAGAGAAAGAGTCAAACTTTAGCGTAAAGAGCGGGGCGTTGATGAGGAAGCAGCCTCTTTCATATACGAAGTAATTTCTGTGCGTTTTAAGTTTTAATGTCGCTCCTTACTTTCAGTTAAAAAAACTTGTTTTTTTTATTTAATTTCACGTTAAAGTTCGTGTATGTATGGTCTAAGTTTCACCAGGGAAAATTCGGTAAAACCTTGTAAAATTCGGGGATAATAGAAGCACTGAGGCAAGGCAGCACTAGCAACTCAAAAAGTGTCCAAATATTTTCTTGGGAATACTAGATACAGCAAACCTTAAGCAAGTCCGATTCCCCCATCTATCTCGCGTGTAAAAAAGAATATATGACGCTTTGGAAAGGGTGAAAACTTCTAGTTTTTTTGTAACACCCTCCTTGAACATAAATCCTGAAAACGGCCTTGCCTCTATTCATCTTAGGTATCCCCAAGAAGAAATTGGGCTCTCTAAGATCCCTCCGAAAATTAACGTTAACAAAAATTGATGATTCATATTTCACGTTAAAGTCCGTGTATGTATGGTCTAGGTTTCACCAGGAAAAATTCGGTAAAACCTTGAAATATTCGGGAATAATGGAAGCACTGAGGCAAGGGAGCACTGGCAACTCAAAAAGTTTCCAAATATTTTCTTAGGAATACTAGATACAGCAAACCTTAAGCATTTTAAGTCCGATTTCCCCATCTATCTCGCGTGTAAAAAAGAATATATGACGCTTTGGAAAAAGTGAAAACTTTTAAATATCTTGACAACCGCATAAGAAAAGGGAGACAAGGCGGCAACGGTGACTCAAACGACATTATAATCGACATTACTTTACAAAATAGTGCAGAAAAGACTGAAAGGCGCGTTTAACAGATTCCAAATGTTTTCTTGGGAATATAGAATACAGCAAAAACCTTAGTATTTTAAGCCCGATTTCCCCATTTATTTCTGCGTGTAAAAAAGAATATATAACGTTTTGGAAAAAACGAAAACTTCTAAGTATCTTGACAACCATACAAGACAAGGGGAATGGATTAAACCAGTTTTTAGAGCTCAGTCAATTTGAGAGAGTAGACGGTAAATCAAGGTTTCACAGAAATACAACGCAACACCTAATAGGATTGGCGCAACCGAAGTGACAATTTAAAATACCTGCACATCCTTGCAAATTATGTACTCAACTACATTTGAGGCTATTTTTTTCAATAATTATGCTAATTGAAGAGTTTAACGAAACTTGATGGCGCATTCTTGATTATTATCTTCATTAAAGGAATTATTATAATAGCTTGAAACAAAATCTGCTTACCCGCTTTCGTCTTCTTCATCTTAAACAAGAGAAATAAGTATGATCTTAATGATCCAGCCACAAAAGCGACGAGTGTTGCAACATTGAGTAATTAATCAGGTCAATCGACTAAGACTTAAACAAATATCGACTTGATATTGCGTCAAGAACTATTTTTTTTTAATACTGAGAGGGAACCTACTTTCTGCCATCTCAGAACACCTTAGAACCACCACCATTGACACACCTTAGAACGCCACCATTGCCGCAGAATTCCACCACGCTTGGCAGAGATTCTGCTACGCTTGGCACACTTCTACGACAATTGGCACGCGCTGCTTGTATATGTGATTTCTGAAGATGAACACCCCCTTGAAAAATCTATCAGCTCTCATCCTTCTGAGGTGTTTCCTTTCCTATTTTTGTTCAGTCGGTTTTCAAGGCCGCAAGATATACATAGAAGCAAAAGGCTTGTTCTGATTTCTTAAAGGAGAAAATTTCTAGGAAAAAGTAATTAAAAATATGTTAGTCTGGCACTGTACTTTCGATGACAGCCGACTCCCCGAAGGTGCTATTCCAGAAGGCAATTATTTTTCTCCAGGAAACATTAAAAAAAAGAGAAACAGGGAGTTTACTCGCATAAGATATTGTGAATAGAAAAATTCTGTTCTTTTCAGTGGCTTAAACGTTCGTGCAAAATAACCAATCAGGTTTTCGTTCTATTTTTCTATTTTATCTTTGTTTTTGCGGGGTTATAATTTGATGTGCTATAATTATATTTTGATTATTTGATTATTTGGCTTTGACATACGCTTAAGTAATAATATGATTAACTTGTAAAAACATGTCACAAAAATGAACTAATGGATGTAAAGCATACTTTTCGTTAGGGTAGCATTAATCCCTCTTTTCCCCTTTGGCTCAAAGTATGTTTGGGCTAATGATTGTGTTTTTTTTTGTTTGTTTTTTTTTTATCCATCTAGCACTGTAAAGCATTTAATGAAAAAAAAAAACAATCAACGGATTGAAATTAGAAACAGACTATGAAAAACAACTACTATCAATCACAAGTTATAAATCACAAACAGAAAATGGTTTAGGTATACACAAATTAGTGGTATTACTTGTAAAGTTACTTAATTCATCAAAGTTATAGCAATAAGTACCATTTCTCAAAATTGAGTTCGGCGGGAGAGCTTGAATTTATACTGAAAGCAAAATTTGGGCCAGGCGCGTACGGTCGGTTCTTTCGGAGGTGAAAACGAACAAAACACCAAATTCCGTGAAAAACACAATACATTACAGCAAAAACAAACAAAACGGTAGGATTTAGAGTGGGTAAACCCAAAGACCTCCTGATGTAAATAACTAGCTTGGGTTTTGTTAAAATGATATAGTTTATTCAAGCTCGTCAAAAACCTCAACAATATTGCGCAGGTTCTGTTAGGACCCTTCAAGAAAATAGTTTGTAAGTTATACCTCCAAAGCAACTCGGCATTTAGTGGTTTTATAATGTAGTCAAACATTGACAATATATTCTCTCCTCAAACCTTCAACCGTCTTCCATAATTGCTCATTACACCGTTTACGACACAGAACGGAGCAAAGAGCGACCCTAAGATGAGATACCTCGAAATTATTTCCAAGCATAAAAATGCAGCCAGTCTATAATTATAGCTGTTTATTTACTTATTGTCTGTCAAGACATTTGAACTGCAGATTTTACTGTCTAAAGCAAATCTAGATAAATGAACCCAATATTTTTGGAAGCTATAGAATACAAAAAATAATAAAAATAAAAAATCAAGCTTTAGTAAAACGAGTGGGTACTTGAGATGGGGGTTCCTCTCTTGCATTTTGCTTAATTTCTCTCCTCTAGCAAATCTTTTAGCTTTTATTTGAAAAACGTATTCTTTAAACAAGTTTTACCATGGAGCTTGAATTTCAACATTTTGTCTTTTTTTTTCTTACTCTTATCAAGATATTTAATGAATAGAAGTAACTCAGTAGATTCTACTATGATGAGCATTTTACTGAACCAGTCTACCCCACTCACCTATTTTGATTACGGGATCCGTCACCATTAACCATAATTATAAATTGCAAAGCAAAAATAATTTTACCATTAATTTATGCGAGAAACCCTGGTATATGTCTATCTTTTATGAGCTACATATCTATTTTGTTAAACGAACAATAATTATATATCTATATATATAAAAATAAGTTGTCTGTGTGTGTGTGTGTCGAGTGATGTCATGTTTGTGTGTCGACTGACGTCATGTTTATCGACTGACGTCATTATAAGGACTGAGCTGTATGCGTCATGAAGTTGTTGGTCGACTGACGTCATGTTTGTCAACTGATGAAATTACATAACGGGACACCGGGACACAAATGACGACCGGGACACAGGGAATATAAATGACGACCGGGAACCTCAAAGAGAAATTACAGACTGGGACACCCGGACACAAATCACGACCGGGACACAGGGAATATAAATGACGATCGGGACACAGAGACACAACTACAACGGGGACGCCGGGGGCACAGGCGGGATATATAAATTACGACCGGGACACAGGGATTGTTCGAATAGAAATTACAGACCGGGACACCGGGACACAAATGACGACCAAGACACCGGGACACAGGGAATATAAATGACGACCCGGACACTCAGAGAGAAATTACAAACTGGGACACCGGGACACAAATGACGACCGGGTTAAAGGGAATATAAATGACGACCGGGACACAGGGACACATCATTAGAATAATGAGGTATAGATCTGAATACAGATTGTTTTTCCCATGGACAATTATATGTTGCATGTTCAAGAGTCAGTAAACCTGACAATCTATTTATATGCAACATATATATATATATATATATATATATATATATATATATATATATATATATATATATATATATATATATATATATATATATATATATATATATATATATACTAGCTGTTGGGGTGGCGCTTCGCGCCACCCCAACACCTAGTTGGTGGGGGCGCTTCGCGCCCCCCCCAAGCCCCCCCGCGCGCGTAAGTCGTTACGCGCCATAATAGTTACGCGCCATTGTAGTTGTGTCCCTATGTCCCACCTGTGAATATAGATATATATATATATATATATATATATATATATATATATATATATATATATATATATATATATATGGTTTTAACTACGTAAAACTTATACAACATTCTTTGCTGTCCCATTGTCTATAGATATATATATATATATATATATATATATATATATATATATATATATATGGTTTTAACTACGTAAAACTTATACAACATTCTTTGCTGTCCCATTGTCTTTGCATATAAATAGATTGTCAGGTTTACCGACTCTTGAACATGCAACATATAATGGTCCATGGGAAAACAATCTGTATTCAGATCTATACCTCATGATTCTAATGATTGCCCTTGAGCTTTGTTGATGGTGATTGCTAATCGACCATTCCCTGTCCCGGTGTCCCGGTCGTCATTTACATCCCCCTGTTTCCCCCGGTGTCCCCGTTGTAGTTGTGTCCCTGTGTCCCGGTCGTCATTTATATTCCCTGTGTCCCGGTCGTCATTTGTATCCCGGTGTCCCGGTCTGTATATACATTCGTTTTTTAGTTTTGTTTTTCTCCTTTATTTTTTTCCTTTTTTTTCTTTTTTAGCTTATTTAGATTTTTAGATTTTTTAGTTTTTTTATTAGTTTTTATTTTTTTTTTCTTTTTAGTTTTTTTGTCCCGGTCGTCATTTATATCCCCCTGTTTCCCCCGGTGTCCCCGTTGTAGTTGTGTCCCTGTGTCCCGGTCGTCATTTATATTCCCTGTGTCCCGGTCGTCATTTGTATCCCGGTGTATTTTTTTTTATTAGTTTTTAGTTTTTTTTGTAGTTTTTGCCTTTTTTTAGTTTTTTCAGTTTTGACGTCACCTGATCCAGTTTTTTCAGGTGACGTCACCTGATCCACGATCCACAGATCCACAGACAACTTATTTTTATATATATAGATAGTTTTTATAAAAAAAAAACTAAAAAAAAGGAAAAAAACTGAAAAATAAGCTAAAATAAAGGTAAAAACCAATAAAAAACTAAAAAGAAAAAAAGGAAAAAACTAAAAAAAATTTTCATCTAAAAAACTAAAAAAAACTAAAAAAGGTAAAAACTAAAAGAACTAAAAAAGAAAAAAATAAATGACGAAACTCAAAGAGAAAGCGACCAGGACAAAAGGAATGTTCGATTAGCAATCAACAAAGCACCGGGACACAGGGAGTATAAATGACGACCAGGGCATAAGTAAAAAAAAAAAAACTATCTATATATATAAAAATAAGTTGTCTGTGGATCTGTGGATCGTGGATCAGGTGACGTCACCTGAAAAAACTGGATCAGGTGACGTCAAAACTGAAAAAACTAAAAAAAGGCAAAAACTACAAAAAAAACTAAAAACTAATAAAAAAAAATACACCGGGATACAAATGACGACCGGGACACAGGGAATATAAATGACGACCGGGACACAGGGACACAACTACAACGGGGACACCGGGGGAAACAGGGGGATATAAATGACGACCGGGACAAAAAAACTAAAAAGAAAAAAAAAATAAAAACTAATAAAAAAACTAAAAAATCTAAAAATCTAAATAAGCTAAAAAAGAAAAAAAAGGAAAAAAATAAAAGAGAAAAACAAAACTAAAAAACGAATGTATATACAGACCGGGACACCGGGATACAAATGACGACCGGGACACAGGGAATATAAATGACGACCGGGACACAGGGACACAACTACAACGGGGACACCGGGGGAAACAGGGGGATGTAAATGACGACCGGGACACCGGGACAGGGAATGGTCGATTAGCAATCACCATCAACAAAGCTCAAGGGCAATCATTAGAATCATGAGGTATAGATCTGAATACAGATTGTTTTCCCATGGACCATTATATGTTGCATGTTCAAGAGTCGGTAAACCTGACAATCTATTTATATGCAAAGACAATGGGACAGCAAAGAATGTTGTATAAGTTTTACGTAGTTAAAACCATATATATATATATATATATATATATATATATATATATATATATATATATATATATATATATATATATATATATATATATATATATATATCTATAGACAATGGGACAGCAAAGAATGTTGTATAAGTTTTACGTAGTTAAAACCATATATATATATATATATATATATATATATATATATATATATATATATATATATATATATCTATATTCACAGGTGGGACATAGGGACACAACTACAATGGCGCGTAACTATTATGGCGCGTAACGACTTACGCGCGCGGGGGGGCTTGGGGGGGGGCGCGAAGCGCCCCCACCAACTAGGTGTTGGGGTGGCGCGAAGCGCCACCCCAACAGCTAGTATATATATATATATATATATATATATATATATATATATATATTCACAGGTGGGACACAGGGACAAAACTACAATGGTGCGTAACTAATATGGCGCGTAAAGACTTACGCGCACGGGGGGGGCTTAGGGGGGCGCGAAGCGCCCCACCAACTAGGTGTTGGGGTGGCGCGAAGCGCCACCCCAACAGCTAGTATGCATATATTTTTTCTTGAAAATTGCACTATATTTTTTTCTTATAATTGGTATGCTAACATATTCTGGTGTGAAAAAACAATCTAGATAGGTCATGAATTTCGGAAAATTCCCTTCTTGTTAATAACATATTTTTCATAAATCGTCATTTGATCCGATGGTTGCGGGTTCGACTCTTGCAGTAGTCGAATTTTTTTATTGAAATGCTTTTCCATAGTCGGTTTTTTCACATTTTTCATACCAAAGACGTCACAATAAACTTCGCTGAAGATCAGTTTCTGTGGCGTTTATTTGAAAAAGCTACAATGTGGCAATTATTTGAAAGTTACAATTTGTTTTGATTGTCGATAGTAGAGAATAATTTGCCGGCATACATATGCAAAAAGTTTTGCCGAATACAGTAAAATGGAACTAAGCTGTTAAAAAACTATCTTTCTTTTCAAGGAGTGAAGCTTGGTCCCCTGGTCCCCAAGAAAAAAAAGAGATTGATCTCCTATACTTAAGTACTAAAGATGTTCTGTGATTCCAATAGTTTATTTTTGCGTGTTTTCGTAAACCCATCACATTATTCCTTACCCAAGCGAATGTTGGAAAGCGATGCTAAGTAACCCCACCCTTTTTACCCGTTGCCGTGCTTACACGTTCTTCCTATGCCATATTTTGAGCCAGAGAAATAAAAAAAGATTTGAGTCCCAATATCAAAAAGTTCGTTGTAACGAACTGTAGTAAGGAGCGACCAGGCTCAATAGTAACGAAAACTCTAAAAATCAGAATTTTGATACCAATAGATACATCAAGAGAATGGGGTTTTAATGCTGATTTTAAATATATAAGTTAAATCAAGTTTAGTCTTACCCATCAAAAGTTACGAGCCTGAGAAAATTTGCCTTATTTTAGAAAATAGGGGAAAATACCCATTAAACGTCAGAGAATCGTAATGAAAATTATACCATCAGATTCAACTATCAGAGAACCCTACTGTAGAAGTTTCAAGCTCCTATCTACAAAAATGTGGTATTTTGTATTGTTTTGCCAGAAGGCAGATCACGGATGCGTGTTTGTTAGTTTGTTTTTTGTTTTTTTCCAGGGGTGATCGTATCGACCCAATGATCCTAGAATGTTGCGAGAGGGCTCATTCTAGGGAAAATGAAAAGTTCTAGTGCCCTTTTCGACCCAAAAATTGGAGGCCACCTAGGCTCCCTCCCACGCTAAATATTTTCCCAAAGTCACCGGATCAAAATTCTGAGATAGCCATTTTATTCAAAATAGTCAAAAAATCTTATAATTATGTGTTTGGGACGACTTACTCCCCCACAGTCCCCGTGAGAGGGGCTAAAAGTTACAAACTTTGGCCAGTGCTTACATATAGTAATGGTTATTGGGAAGTATACAGACGTTTTCAGGGGTATTTTTGGTTGGGGGAGGGGTTGAGAAGAGGGGAAATGTGGGAGGATCTTTCCGTGGAGAAATTTGTCTGGGGGGTAGAAAATTTCCATGAACGGAGCGCAAAATTTTCTAGCATTATTTAAAAAAAACAACAATGAAAAAATAAATATGAAAAAGTTTTTCTACTGAAACTAAGGAGCAGCATTGAAACTTAAACGAACTGAAATTGTTATGCATATGAGGTGTTCACCTCCTCCTAATACCTCGCTCTTTACGCTAAAGTATTTTTAGTAATTTCAACTATTTATTCTTTTAGATTCGGGGTTCATTCTTAAGGAATAGGGATAAAATTTAAGCTTTAATGTAAAGAGCGAGGTACTGACGAGGGGTGAACCCCTCATATACGTAATAGAAACATACTGAACATACTGAACATACATACTGAAACATACTAGAATACAGAAGTTCGTTAAGTAAGCTAATTCGTAAGTTACGTATTTAATTAAAAGGTCCACTAACTTTGTCCTTGGGGATGACGAACCTTCAAAGTCCTCAGGGCAAGGGCAATAAGTTACACTAGTTGCCCATTATTAACGTTTAAGACTCACTTGATGTTTTGAGGGTGTTTTCCCCTTTTTGAAAAATTGAGCAAATTTTCTCAGTTTCATAACTTCCAATGGGCAACATTAAACTCGGATGAGCTTTATATATCTTAAATAAGCATCAAAATTCGATAATGAGAGTCAAAATCGATTGAAGGAAAACAGCCCGCCCATCATTTCCCCAATTACATCCAATCAAAATTTTGAGATAACCATCTCAATTTTGAAAATCAAATTTTGAAACATCAAATTTTGAGATAACCATCTCTGGAAGGGGTGGTTGTATAAACTTTGGAGGGGCCCAATCCGATTGGAAATCAGGAGTTACAGTGCCCTTTTTAAAGGTCAAAAGTAATGGGGGGGTAACTACCCTTACGTTCTTTTGTCCCAAAAGCATCCGGAAGAAATTTTAAGATAGTCATTTTGTTCAAAATAGTTCAAAGCATATAACAAGGCCTTTGAGGTTGAAAAAGCATCCCAGAGCCTGGGGGAAAGGGTTGTAAGTTGTGTCCCTGGGCATATAGACTTTTTATTGAATGGGTGGTCGTATAAACTTTAGGAGAGGCTCATCTGATTGGAAATTGAAAGTTCTAGCTCCCCTTTAACAGTCAAAAGTGATGGAGGGCAACTAACCCCCAAACTCTCTTTCCCCCAAACATATTTGATTGAATTTTTCTAAGACACATCCAATCAAAATATTAAGACAGTTTTCAACATTGGTCCACTAATTATACCTTTGGGGATGTCAAATACCCCAGAGCCATCAGGGCAAGGGCTATAAGTTAGACAATTCGTTCATTGCTTATATGTAGTATAGATAGATAGATAAGTGTATTTCAAAAACCCGTGGGCCATATACACAAAAATATAAATAAATAACAAACAAGCAAGGAAATTAAAAACAGTACCAACACGCACAAAAAAACAGAATTCAACGCAAAAGTACCTAATCTAACTACAAAAGAAATTAATCATATAAAACTTTTTCATCTTATTAAAGATTTATCTATATATACTCCCACTCGAAATATTGTGGTTGGGTTACTATTGTGTAGAATACCCGGAAGCATCAAATTAATCCCATGCAAATAAGTTTCCCGTAAATCCAAGAGCACCGGGCATTTCCGGAGAAAATGATCCAAGTTTTCATCGTCATCTTTACAAAGGGGACAAACATACCGCCTATCAGGACCAACTATCATTTTATTTTTGTCGAACGTTTTTTGCCTGTTCTGGATTGGAAGACAATTTGCCCTAAACTGAATCCAACGACATAGAATCATAGCCGGTAAGTTAAATTTAAAATAAACTTCCTCCCCAAAACTAGGTTTTGCCTGATTATAATGTTGTAGGATTGTAGAATCAAAAACCAGCCCTTGCCAATGCTGAATTTCCTGACTCTCTAATATAAATCGTACCTGGCTTTCTAAATTTGTTGGTACATCACGAGAGCAAAGACCATTATTCCATAAATAAGGCATTCCTACTTTTTCTAGTAATGATTTAATTTGGGATGGCCACGAGGTTTTTAAACCACATTTCAACATCTCTTCATATGCCGCTCTTACTAGTCTATCTTCATTACTCTTAGTTAACTTCAACCAGAATCTAAGCATTAAAATATACCTACGTAGCTTTAAAGAAAACAGGCCCATATCACCTTTCAGAATCTGTGAATGAGTTGTCTGATGTAGACCAAGCACTCTTTTATAATATTGGAGCTGAAGGGACTCCAGTTGCCGCACCGTTTCTCCACCCCATATCTCTGGTCCATATTCTATCACGGGTAAAATTTTTGTGTTAAATATTCTTTTATGCATTTTTAGGTTTTTGATCCCCATTATTGTAGGGTTTCTAAATATAGCTGACATGGCCACCCTACCTCTCTTAATTATTTCATCAACATGACTCCTTAGACTTCCATTTTCCGATAAGATAAAGCCTAAATATTTTATTCTTTTACTTATAAATAGTTCCTTATTATTAAATTTAAATGTAGATTTTTCATCGTCCCCAACCTTCCTTTTTTTTAAAATAACAACTTCGCTCTTTTCAGTATTCAGCCTTAACTTTTTTATATGCAAATATTCTTCTATGAGATTCAAAAGAGTCTGTAGATCTTGCGGTTTATTAGCCACCAAAGCAATATCATCTGCAAATAATAAGAGAGATAGTTTTTGAGTCCCTAGGCTAACTTTCGGAGCCCATCTATTCTCTAGAAAATTAACAACATCCATTAATAAAAATATTAAACAACTTAGGTGAAAGGGTGCTGCCCTGTTTTACTCCCCGCTTAATATCTAAAAGCTTCGAAAACCTATTACCAACTTGAATGAGTCCACTCACACAAGTATACATGCTCACTATCAATCTAACAAATGAATGGGGAAGGCCAATATTTAGCATGGCATCTTTCAATAACTCTCTGTCGACATTACCAAAAGCCTTATGGAGATCCAGAAATCCCACATAAAGACAAGTTTTACCCTTTCCATATTTATCTATTAATGCCTTTAAAATAAACACACTATCTGTCGTCCCATACCCTGTCCTGAAGCCTCCTTGTTCCTCATGTATTAAATTATTTTTATTTAACCAATTGGAAAGCCTGGTATCTAATATTTTCTCCAAAACCTTACTTAAAGCAGGGACAAGTGCTATTAAACGATAATTTTCATGAGCCTTCGGGTTTCCTCTCTTAAAAAGTGGTATAAACAATGATGTCTTCCAAGCGCTTGGCCATTGCCCTGACCTTAACACCTTATTACGTTATTGAGTATATATGTAGTATATATATATATATGTAGTATATGTTATTGAGAAAGATGGGCATGTTTGGCCTTTACTTTCCAAAAAGACGACGGGCATTCAGGTGAGCACTTCAGAGAACGTTGAAAAGAGTTTTGAACTCAATGAATGCACGTTATTTTAATAAAGGTTGTCAAAAGGGCGACTCAAGAATAACTAACTATGTTACTTTTGAATTTTCAGAAAACGATAAGCGAGATGATCGATTGACTCAAAAAGCAATATTTGCGCGCTACTCCTACTATTACAACTATTATAAATACTACGACTGCTACCACAACAATTACTGCTATCACCACTACCGCTGAAACTACTGCTTCTGTTGTGAGTGCTACCAAGGCTGAGGATATTAAAATAAACATCTGGCGTAGTGTTGAGGGGACAGTCGAACTAAACTAAAACATACTATGTGAATACATTTAAATATTTTCACTTTTAACTTTAATAAATCACAACACTATTCAGATTTAAGGAATAAATATCAGCATACATATATTAAACTGACAACGCACATTCATTTGTTTGTTTTTCCGGTAAAATGGAAATCATGTTCAGGTCTTAAGAAGGCATGGGGTTTGTCAGCCCTCCTCATGTTAATTTCTGCTTATTTTAGTTTGACTCGGCTATTTATTGGTGGTAATTTCTGGTAGTTTTACGCTAGGTAGATTATGTGATTTTATTTTTGCTCATTTTTGGTTTAATGAAGTTTTTTACTTTTCCTTGAAAACCTTTTTTTGTGGAAATACTTTTTAAATTAATTATTAAAAAGAGCAATCAAAGCTTCCACCATCCCTGAATTTCGTGGATATCCCCAAATTTCCAAAAAAAAAACAACTAAATTCTCAGAAATTTCTCTGTAAACAAACGTTCGTTGAAAAAGAAATGTAAACCACTAATCTCTGTCAAAGTTAATATTCGGACAGAATCTGGAAAGCACAATTTCTTTTGGCAAAATTCAGGGAAATGGGAAAAAATTGTAAATAGTAAAAGTGCTCCACACCACTGGTATTGCGTTCATTCTGTTAATAGTATGTGTTCATTTCTATTTTTTATAGCTTACCTATTGACAAAGAAAATATTTGTCCCAGCTAGGAATGTCCTTCTGCGTAAGGAACACAATTGCTACGAAATGACAAAATTTTCGTTCCCAGTTAAGAAAACTCTTTATTGGGCTATGCCTCTTTATTTCAAAAGAGTCCATAGTTGTAAAAAATATGTTTAAAAAAACTGTCTAATGAGGAAAAAATTTCTTTTTCAGCTGGTTCTGGAATGGTAACTTACATTTTAATTAGTCTTAATAATTAAATTTTATTAAGAAAACAAATTTACAGAATTTTTTTTTAAAGAACCTGAAACACCTCAAAAATTACATCACAGCAAAACTGACGTCACTTTTAAGGGGCTTCAAACTCTTAAAAATTTTCTCTTAATTTGCTTTCGAAGTAACATTTTATTAGAAAGACTAAGAAAAACATGATTACTCTTTCTGATTTAACTACAAATGACAATTTCTTCTAAATAGCCTTTTTTTAGAAGAAATAGTTTTAAACTTTTGTAGAATATGGGTTGTTTTTAGCCCTTTTAGTCCTTTAAGGGCTCAAAATGAAATTTGCCGCAGAAGTGATTATTGAACAATGTAAAAGCATACAAAAAGGCATCAAGTGATATATCCATACGGTTGATTGTGTGTGGTTATGCTGTTTGACCTATGTAATTGGATGGATGAGTAGGGTTAAGGCCTCATTCAAGTACTGATCTATATTAATTACTAAAGCAGGAAAACAGTCTTCTTTTCTCCTTCTGTATTTCTTTTTGTTTAAACGGTTAATTTTTTTCTATGGTGTGGGTATATTTCTGTGTTTGTGCTGTTGTATTGGTGATTTCTTTTTTCATTATATAATTGCTTCCCCATATCTCTTCTTGTCACGGTAGGCCAGTTCGGCTTTAGATCTTTCATATGTAAGGTCTATCTTGCTCTTTCGTTAAATAATAATAATTGTCATCATAAAAAAAAGCGAACTCTTACTGGCGTGTCAGTATTCCTTCTTCAACCAATGGATAGTCCCTCCAGGTCTTAGATAGGATTGTGTTTTATCTAAGAACTGAACAGGAAAAGACAAGATATGAATAAGGCTTACTAACAGTAAGTCATTATTCTATCTTCACTAAAAATACAGTCCGTTCAGTTCTTAGATAATTTTGTATTTTATCTATAAGCTGAGTAGGGCTTAAGGAACTAAACCAAATAGGACAATGCAAGAAAAGAACAGGGCTTACTTGATGCAAGTCACTCTTCCATCTTCACTTAAATGAACTGTCCACCCAGACTTAGACAGATTTGTATTTTTATCTAAGAACTGAATAGGGGCTACTGAACTGAATAGGAAAATAAAACAACTGAACGGGGCTTACTTGCAGTAGGTCAGCCTTCCACTTTCACTCAAATCTACAGTCCGTCCAGGTCTTAGACAGCTTTTTATTCTATATAAGAACTGAAAAAAGCCTTCTGCACTGAGCTGAATAGGAAAATACCAGAAAAGAATAGCGCTTACTTGCGGTAAGTCAGTATTCCACCTTCACTCAAATGTACAGTCTATCCTGCTCTTAGACAGCTTTGTATTTTATCTAAGAACAGAGTAAGGCTTACTGAACTCAACACGAAAACATAAAATAAGAACCACTTGTAACTTGTTCGCCTTAGAGTCCAAGCGAATTCAGCCCCTCCCCCTTTTGCATGCAAGTCCTGTCAACACGGTCCGTCATGAGTCAACCCAGAAATCTCAATCATTCCTAAAGTTCTATGACTATCTACCTTAGGTCTTCCTCAAGATGGATAGATGGATGATAGACTATCTATCAACAAGGGGAAATGACATCATCTTTATACATTCCTGAAAAGGCTTATGCCAGCTGTGCCTCTTACTCAGACTATCAGCTGTCTTGGCTTTTTCTCCAATTAGCCACGGATTAATGGCAACTTGATTTTAATTCAAAGTAAGTCAGTCTCCCACCTTATATCAAATACACAGTCAATCAAGGTCTTAAACAGCTTTGTAATTTATCTAAGATCTGAATATGGCTGAAGAGGAACTGAATAGGAAGAATAAAAGAGTTGAACAATTCTTACTTGCAGTAAGTCAGTCTTCCACCTTCACTCAAATGTACTGTCCATCCAGGTCTTAGGCAGGTTTGTATTTTATCTAAGTAAACTTCGACAGAGTCATGATAGTCATCAGATTCTCCAACTTCGGCGTTTTCAATTGAATATGGATCCACACATGGTTTAGGCTCTGTGCACGGAGTACTATACCATGGATTAGAGAACATGTTCTGAAAAATCAAAGAATTAAGATTCAAGATTTTTTTTTACTTAACAAAAAATAAAGACAAACAAAAAATCAAATAGTTTATGGTAACCAACTGTAAGCAGAGAGCGACGCAGTTCAATAGTAACCGCAATTCTATAAAGAGTAATTTTTTAATCAATAGATGCATCAAAAGAATTGGCTTATTATGCTAATTCAAAATATATATGATTCACTAAGTTTAGTGTTACCCATCAAAAGCTACGAGCCTGAGAAAATTTGGCAAATTTTTGAAAAGGTGGTAAAAACACCAACTAAAAGTCAAGAAATCCTAATGAAATTCACACCATTAGATTCAGCATATCCCAAAACTCTAGTGTAGACTTTAAAAGCTCCCATCAGCAAAAATTTGAAATTTTGTATTTATTGCCAGAAGAAAGTTCACGGATGCATGTTTCTTGAATTATGAAAAAAGTTAATTATTCTAATCAAACGGCCCTTGTGTTTCACGAGTCGTTCTTGTAGAATTTGGACAAAAATTCAAACTTCCGTAAAGAGTGAGGAATTGAGGAGGGGGAGACACCCCTTTTACATGTAATAATTGATAATTTCTGTTCGTTTTAAGTTTTGATGTTGCTCGTTACTTTCAATTGAAAAAAACTAGCATCTTTTATTTAATCAAACAGTTCGTGGTAATGAACTGTAGTAAGGAGCGACCCGGCTAAATAGTAACAAAAACTCTAAAAAATGGAATTTTGATACCAATAGCTACATCAAAAGAATTGCATTTTAATGCTGATTTTAAATATATAAGTTTCATCAAGTTCAGTCAACTATTTTAGAAATAGGAGGAAACAACCCCTAAGAGTCATAGAATCTTAACGAAAATCACACCATCAGATTCAGCGTATCAGAGAAGCCTATAGTAGAAGTTTGAAGCTCCTATCTACAAAAATGTGGAATTTTATATTTTTTGCAAGAAGGCAGATCACGGATGCGTATTTATTTGTTTGTTTGTTTTATTGTTGTTGTTGTTTTTTTCAGGGGTGATCGTGTCGACCCAGTGGTCCTAGAATCTTGAGAGATGGCTCATTCTAATGGAAATGAAAGTTCTAGTGCCCTTTTTAAGTGACTAAAAAATTGGAGGGCACCTAGGCCCCTCCCACGCTATTTATTTTCCGAAAGTCACCGGATCAAAATTCTGAGATAGCCATTTTATTCAGCGTAGTCAAAAACCTTATAACTATGTCTTTGGGGACGACTTACTCCCCCACAGTCCCCTTGGGACGGGCTACAAGTAACAAACTTTGACCAGTGCTTGCATATAGTAATGGTTATTTGGAAGTGTACAGACGTTTTTAGGGGGGATTGTTTTGTTGGGGGAGGGGTTGAGAAGAGGGGGATATGCTGGGGGAACTATCCTTGGAAGAATTTGTCATGGGGGAAGAAAATTTCCATAAAGGGAGTGCAGGATTTTCTAGTTCGTTTAAAAAAAAAATATGAAATTTTTTTCAATTGAAAGTAAGGAGCAGCATTAAAACTTAAAACGAATAGAAATTATTACGCATACCTCGCTCTTTACGCTAAAGTATTTTTAGTAATTTCAACAATTTTTCCTACGGCTTTTGTGATTCAGGGGTCATTCTTAAGAAATTGGGACAAAATTTAAGCTTTAGTATAAAGAGCGAGGTACTGACGAGGGGGTGAACCTCCTCATATATGTAATAAAAACATGAGAATACGAAACGTAAGCTAATTTGTAAGTCACGTATATCTTTTACTAATAAAAACATTCGTAACAAATTAAAAGTTCTAGTTGCCTTTTTAAATAACCAAAAAATCGGAGGGCATCTAGGCCTCCTCTCCCGCTCCTTTCTTCTCAAAATCATTCGATCAAGACTATGAGAAATCCATTTAGCCAAAAAATATAAATATGCAAATTTCGTTTCATCTGCGGAGAGCCAAAATCAAAACATGCATTGATTCAAAAACGTTCAGAAACTAAATAAAAAAAAACAAGTTTTTTTAACAGAAAGTAAGGAGCGACATTAAAACTTAAAACGAACAGAAATTACTTCGTATATGAAAGGGCTGCATCCTCATCAACGCCCCGCTCTTTACGCTAAAGTTTTTTACTGTTTTAAAAAGGTAGAGTTAGAAGAAAGAGTCAAACTTTAGCGTAAAGAGCGGGGCGTTGACGAGGAAGCAGCCTCTTTCGTATACGAAGTAATTTCTATTCGTTTTAAGTTTTAATGTCGCTCCTTACTTTCCTTTAAAAAAACTTGTTTTTTTCATTTAATCTTCAAATAAAGCCAGCAGAGACATAAGCTCGAATCGAAGGCTAACCTAATATCAAAATGAATTTTGTGATGATCCTAAAGATATAAATGAAATAAAACAAAGAGGAAGGGGAAAAAGAACAAAAAATAAAGAATATGTCAACTTAGAGCAGGAGTAGGACAATGGACAAGGAAGGCTACCCCGGTGCGACAAATTAACAATATAATGCAAACAAAAATTATAGAATAAGAAGTACCTGCCATTAAGGGTAAATAATATATTCTTTTAATTTTTCTCTAAAAGAAGTCGGTTATTCAGATTTTTAAGTCTATCATTTAAACTTAAGCTTATTTGCCATGAAAACAATTTAATATCTCATTTGAAATCCAGCTCTTTCAAAATTTACTGAGAGGACTCCGTAATTTTCAAGACGAGCCAAAGTAGGAGCGAGCGAGTGAGAGGGGGCGACAATAATATGTGAATCATAAAAATAATTTTCTGGAGACTGAACATCATAATGGCAAAGTCAAAACTGCAAATTCATTAACCATAATCTCTTTAAATTCAAGTGATATACCTTACAATGATTTATTTAGCCCCAGAAAGCAGCGTTTCGCAAACTGTTTTGACCGCGGCCAGGTTTAAGGTTATGTATTTTTACCAGAACCTTATTGAGTATGGATTAACTGACGGTTTTGGGCACAGAGAATACCATGAGTTAGAGAGATCATATTCTTAAATGTCAAAACATTATTTTGATATACTCTGATTTGTTTTAAATGCCATACCTACAACATTTTGTTACGCAAGCTATAGAAGCATTTGACAGTATCCTGGCAGGAGGTTTTACATTTTTTGCAGCTTCTTATCAAAAAATCATCTATTTATAGTAACAAACTTTGTTTTTTAATTAAATTCAGCCATTTTTACTTGTTTCATACAGAACAATTTCAAAAAACTTCTGTAAGAAAATATAAGTAATCAAGAAATTAATTATTATATTTATTTACAATTCTTAGTAAATAAAGTCAACATTACTCCAACATATTTTGTCCTTTGTGCAAAGACTGTTGTCTTTCACCGCATAAATGTTTTAAATTAGGGGGTAAGTATGGTAATTTTATTATCAGATTAGATTTGGCATCTTATCTCTTTTGATACTTATTTGTGCAGTACAAGACCGATAACTCAGCTTCACAAGTATAAGTAGTGAGAAATGGCATTACAATTATTTCACTTTTTCGCACATGTTTGGATACTCCTTTTGGCAGTACTGCCACTATTGCTGCTGTCGTCTCACTTTAGTACTAAGCCACCTGAGGCCATCACAGCTAAGCATGCTCTGCTCAAACGCAATTTATTTAAAGTTTCCTTTTTTACATCTCCCTGAAAGATCAAATTTGCTTTGAATCCTATCTTACGACTCCATTTCAACTCCATTTAGGATTATCTTTCAACTCCATTTAGGAACGACCTGCTTTACGCTTGGCCCTAGATAAATGCAGTGTTGCCAAATGTTTGTTTAAAGTTACACCACCATAAAAGTGAAAATGCGGCGAAAACTCCGTTTTTCCAGTGAAAATGTATCAAATGAACAGATAGGGGAATGCCCAACAGATATGTAGAGTACCTCCATAGGAGGTACAGACCAAGAAGGACCTTGTCCCTGGGGGTCCATGACAGAAACTCAGGCACCCTCTCCTGGGATCAAAAATACAGGCGGAGGAGGAAGAAGGCCCCTCAAATATACGCTCAACAGGGCCCACTGTTGTGCCCACACGACCCATGAGTCACGAACCTTCTCCCAGTAATGGGTTAATTTGTATGGTGATGCACAACACAATCTTGGGAGGATCCTCTATAGGAGGACAACTTCGACAGGGCGTAAGATCCAGATCTATGGAC